>NW_026691153.1:300000-416064 GCF_020826845.1 Diceros bicornis minor
GCACAAATGGTTTCACCCCACACACACACATTAAAGAATTAAACACTGACATAGTTTCTAACAGCTCAAATCCACATCCCTACGATGACCCCTGCCCCCTTATAGTGCCTGCCTGAGAAAGCTCAAGGCAGCCAAAAGAATTGACTGTTTGTTCTGGCCAACACTCGATCATTGGCCCCTGACATCCCTTTCTTAGAGCATTTACCCAAAAGTGCTTACAACTGTGAATCTTTCCTCTGTCTTTTTGAGTTGTGTATGTGTCTCCTATAACTGCATTTCTCAAGGTTCTGAGAGCCATTCCTTGAGAGGAGGACAGGGTGTCAGTCTCCCAGACTCTGTGAGAGGAGAGAAGTTAAACTTTGATCATTTCCAACTAGCAGACACAACTGGCCAGATCACACTGCACTGACCAACACTCTGTAGCTGTTCCCTCCCTGACTCTACTGAGCCCCTGCTCACCCCTCTGCCTGCTCCCTCATTCTCCCTTTCAAATGCCCCGTCACCTCTGTACAAATCAAATTGAATTCAGCCCTGTTCCCTCTTCCCTACTGCAGTGGTATATTACTGATTAAAATCTGTTTTGATCTTTTTAACTAGATTCTGGCTTTGTGTATAGTCTACATTTAACACACATCCTGATAATCTCATGCATATGCATATATATGCATATACCAACACAACCATGGGCCCTCCAGGACCAGTTCAGCTGACCCCATCTTATCAACAGAGTAGTTCCGCATTTTCTTTCAGGAACTGACACCCCTCGTCCAGTTCAGGCCAGTTGAGACCACCAACCCATCAATCGGGCCTGTGCAAATGCTTGATAAGTGACCTTTTTGACATCGAGCTAAAAGCTCCATCCTCAGATCATGGTAACACTGCCAATTTGTGAACACACATCTGATGAAGAGCCATGAAGCTTGACTTTGCTTGCGCAGATCATCAATTACCTCACTTCTCCTTACTTCCAATCATCTACCTCCACACATCAGACCACCCTACCCTTCATCCCATAAATTGTAACCCAAGCCCTGGATCAGGGAGACAGATCTGAGACAGACACGTGCCCCATCTCCTTGCAGATCAATCTCACAAAATAAAGCTACAATTCTTTCCCCAAAAGCTAATGCCAGAATAATTACCTTTTTTAATGTAGATTGGGCAAGAGAACCTCAATATTGTGCGGTAACATCAATACATATATATATACTTAATGGATGTTTTATCTTCTTTTTCTTTTTCTTTGCTGAGGAGGATTCACCCTGAGCTAATATCTGTTGCCAATCTTCTTCTTTTTCAAAGGAAGATTCACCCTGAGCTAACCTCTGTGCCAACCTTCCTCTATTTTGTATGTGGGTTGCCACCACAGCCTGAACCACTGATGAGTGGTGTAGGTCCATGCCCAGGAACTGAACCTGGGCCGTTGAAGTGGAGTTCTCTGAATTTAACCACTAGGCCATGGGTCTGGCCCATCTCTAACTGTTTTGAAGATGTTACTAGAGATGTAATTGAAGTTTCACTATGATCTCTGGATTTCCTTGCTGCTCCTTTAGTCCCTCACTTCAGTGTATGTGTTTCTTGCTCCATCTTTCATGCTAGAGGAATTCCTCAAATATCTAGTGGTCCTTGGCTACCCATTCGTATTTCTGTGATGAGGAGGAAACAGCTGAGTATGATCTCTGTGGGCCTGATGGGGCCTGTGTCTGTCTGGACTCAGTGTTTCTTCAGGGGTGTAGAGTGTTGACATAAACAAGCAAACAATGTTGGCACCCACACTGATCTCTAACAACATACTTATTCCACACATTCCCACAATGACAGACATCCTCTGAACACTTGGAAATGCTGACAACACACACACACACACACACACACACACACACACAATTTGCAAATGACCAGCAGCATTCAGCCTGTAAACTGCACCTGATAATGCACACTGATAATCAGAACATACACACAAACTCACACACATACAGACCACTCACTGTCTCAGAGCCCACAGTGACTTGAACTCTAAACACACACAGACATCAACAAAACACACATTCACATAGATGCTATAATAGCCATGCACCCTGTGACCATACAGAATTGCTGAACACACACACATCCACACAACAAGGAACGTGGCCATGCACGTGTGGGCTTGATCAGGGGTTTTTTCACACCTCAGCATCAACATGGACACCCCGGGGCGAGAGGGAGAGGCAGAGGGAACAGGGAGAACATGGGGGGAGCAGACAGGAGGCACTTGCATAAAGCAAATATGATACCTGCAAAGCTGGTTCCTAAATGACATATGACTCAAGGGTATGAGGAGCCAAGAGGGTCTGAAATGGTACAAAGGAGGTGACTGATACAAACCCATCACAAGATATTGAAATGTAAGGGACAGTGATATTTTAAAAGGCACTGAGGAGAGTTCATCAAAGCTTAGGTATAATTCCAGACAATGAGTGACATGGAATTCTGGCCAAAGAACAGCCATTA
This sequence comes from Diceros bicornis minor, assembly GCF_020826845.1. NCBI lineage: Eukaryota > Metazoa > Chordata > Mammalia > Perissodactyla > Rhinocerotidae > Diceros > Diceros bicornis. The sequence continues at coordinate 302,494 of NW_026691153.1, forward strand.
TTGCTGTTAAAATTCCTATTTAAATGTTTCTTATAAAATTATACTCATTGAAAAATGACAAATATTCATTGGTTTAAAACATTTAAAACATTTCAGGATAAAATTACTGCAGGTTCCACTTTTATTGAGTAGCTTTCCTTGGGCAGCTATAAAAGCTGGATAAAGCACACAGAACAGCTGCTTGAAGGGTCAGAGAACATCCCGTGCAGGCAGGACTTGGGGGTCTATAATCTCTGAGATGAGGGAAGCACAAGATTGTGAGCACCAGCTCCATGCAGCTTCTCCCCTAAGGCATTTGCTATTTCAACAGTGAGAGAAGAGAGTCTGAGTAGAAAGAGGAGGAAAAATGAAATGAAATTTGGTTCCAGCAAAGTCCAGTAACTTCTGCTTCCAGTCAGATGTGGTAAAGGCAGAGCAACAATTAAACATTGATTTAATAAATACAGTGTGTTTGAAAACACCAAAGGGATGTGGAAGAAACAGGACTAGATGAAATAAAATTTCAAAAAGTTAAGAGCCTTTTTAGGTGAGATTGCCAGACATACCCTCACCCGGGGGAATTTGCATAATCTGGACTGTGGTAATCAGACTTGTGTTAGCAGAAGACAATAGTAAGTATAATCTGTCATATTGATCTATGTTAGCTTTTTAATATCACAAGTTTTGTTTCCCTGTTAAATTTTATTGCCTCCACTAGAAGACTCTGTGAAGGGAAGGACATTGTATCATTTGCCACGTGATCTCCAGAACATTCTTCAGTTGGGGCTGCATGACTACTATAGATATTTGTTAATTGTTGGTTTCATGAATGCTATGGACTGAATGTCTATGTAACCCAATTTCATACGTTAAAATCCTAACCCCTGACGCGATGGTATTTGAAAGTGGAGCCTTTGGGAGTTAATTAGGTTAGGTGAGGCCATGAGTGTGAAGCCCCCATGATGGGATTAGTGCCCTTATAAGGAGATGGAGGGCCAGAACTCTCTCTGCCAGATGAGGGTAGAGCAACAAGCTGTCCTTCTGCAAAACAGGAAGACAGGTCTCACCAAAAACAAATCAGCTGGAACCTAGATCTTGAACATCCCAGTCTTGAGAACTCTAAGGAATGCATTTCTGTTGTTAAAAGTGCCCAGTCTAGGGACAGCCCAGTTGCGCAGTGGCTAAGTGTGTGTGCTCCACTTCGGCGGCCTGAGGGTTTGCAGGATCGGATCCCGGGTGCACACTGACGCACCGCTTGTCAAGCCGTGCTGTGGCAGCGTCCCATATAAAAAGTAGAGGAAGATGGGCACAGATGTTAACCCAGGGCCAATCTTCCTCAGCAAAGATGAGGAGGATTGGCATCAGATCTTAGCTCAGGGCTGATCTTCCTCACACACACACACACAAAAACCCAAAAGTGCCCAGTCTAGGGGCCTGCCCCACCACCTAGTGGTTAAGTTTAGTGAGCTCCTCTCTGGTAGTCTGGGTTCGGTTCCTGGACACAGACCTACGCCACTCATCAGCAGCCATGCTGTGGGGGTGACCCACATACAAAATAGAGGAAGACTGGCATGGATGTTAGCTCATGATGACTCTTCCTCAGCACAAATATAAATAAAGAACCCAGTCTATGGTATTTTTGTTACAGCATCCCATACTGACTAGGACACTGAGTGTGTGAATAACTTCATCTAGATCCATGATCCTTCTTCCACGTGACACATTATTGCCAATGATTCCTAATTTGGTGTGAGTCAAATGTCCCTTAAGGATCATAAAGACGTTAGGGACCTTCTCCGTAGTTATGTACATATTGATACGCATGAAAACGTTGCATCAAGTGCTTTATCGACGCCTTAGTCTCACACCTCATCCCATTAGCCTTCAACGAACCTCAGTGTTACAGCCAGTGCTTTGGGAAATAGAGGAAAGTCCCTGGACGGAAGAGGGGCTGGTGTCCATCGTGCAGCTCCTGTCCTCTGCCCAGCCAGCTCCAGCGCAGGGTCAATTTATAAGATGGGCTTTCCTCCAGGCAGCTCTGTCTTTCTCCCAGCCTGTTCTCATATAGGATGATCTCACCAAGAGCAATGAGTGGAAATTGGAAGGGAAGAGCTACAGAAGGCATCTGCCAGGGGAAATTCTTTGTGGTTACATGATCTAGAATATGGACACCCGGCTGCTCTAAAGGGTCCTGAAAATGGAACCCTTCCCATGTCTGCAATATCCCTCTATGTCCTCTTTCCCCACCATCTCTCTGTTCTTGGTGGCAAAATTCCCTTGGCAACGACAATATAAAAATGCAAATAGGGAATGGTCCATTTCCAGTCTCAGAATTCTGTGAAATTTTACTGCCTATCCCCAGTCTCCCAGGACTAAGGCCCTTTTTACTCTTTTAAGATTAGATCACATTTTAATCTCCTTGATTCAGAGTTTTCTCTCATCCTTGTTATGTATATACATTTTCTAATACAGAATATTGAAAACATTATTTTTGGCCCTACAATTTCCAGATTAATTCATAGCTATTTTCTGATGGATGCATGCCTTTTTAATTATGTTTATAACTCCATTAACTATAGAAATTGACTACATGCTGAGTAGTAATGTACTAATACAGGAAAATGGCCCATTTTTATTCATCATAAAGTTTCATGTTTTCATCAAGACAAATACACGAATACTTAATTATTCAGCAAAAACTCTTACTGTGTACATGTAAGCAATAATAAATCTATTGGAGTTGGTTTACCTTGTCGATTATTCCTTGTTTCTGAATTGTCCCTTCAGCATTTCCATGAACATTTTAGAATCCTGCATCCTTATCCTACCATTTTAAATACTAGGTCATTGACAAAAGTCCACATGACTTATCCAGTTGTGTGCTAGTGTGTCCTTTGTAGGGTGTCTTTCCGGGTACGTTTTCCAATGTGAACTCCAGCTGATGGCCTTGTGACACTGACGTAAATACTGGTGTCTCCACATATCATGGGGCCAGTGGTGTGTGGTCCTTTACGGAGTCATATATAACCTAATACTTTTCATTCAATCAGTGTAAACAATGCTATGGAAAGTAGATTGGGGACAATTAATAAAAGAAGATTGATTATGAACATGCTGTTGGGGAGAAAAATTGAACCTCTGGCTATAAAGGTTTATGTTTATGCAATTAATCAGCCACCCTAACAAACCCCGTTCATAGGCAGGGCTATATACATATATATATTAGATTAAGATTATATCATCCATTAGTTTGAATGTGCTTTTGTAAAGTATGCCTTGTTTCTCTTGCCCTTTCATACTGGGAGAAATACGGAATAGATAGAAAATGACTGGCTTACTCTGGTCCTAACTCAGATCACGTAGGGCTTGAATCGTTGAACAAATGAGCCATTAACGGCGGCTACACCACTGGGATTTCCTGATCTAACATCGGTTATACAGCCTATTGTGGATATGGACTCTAGAATAGGATTGTGCTGTTATCCTCAGGGTAACTTGTTCTGCTGATCAATATTTTGGATCAATAAGTGATAAAATATTTTGACTAGCTGGTCTAGATTTTAATCACTCGGTGGTTATTTTCTTCCCTGAGGTCACCCCAACCAAAATTCTTAGTCCATTTCAGTTTTGTTATCCCTTGATTTGGCTTACCTTTGTTTTTTTTTTAATTAATTGAAGCTCCATAGGGTCTTCTCGCCTTATTTTGTCATTCCCACCTCTTCAGGGAAAGGTCAATTTCACTGTTTAAATGTAAGAGAGAGTAAAACCCTCGAGTGGCCCTTCATACAAGTTCTCATTTAGACAACAAATGATGATGTTGCCTTTGCAAGGTCTGGTCACCGCGGCTTTTACACCGTGTCACTGAGCAAGCAGTGCCTGTAACACCAGAAATGCCAGAGGAGATGCTTTTTCTAAACAGGTGTGGGCTGTGTTTGCCGATTTTCTTTTACTTTTTAAAGCTTTCCTTGAATGCCTACCTGTGTTGGGTTAACAATTAATATAATAAATAATTATTGGGTTGAATTTATTTTATTGTTAACTTTTGGTGATTATGTGTTCTGATATCAGATTATGCAAGGAGAAACAACTCTTATTCCTCATAGTAACAGTACTACTTCTATGAATTAATAGATTAATGCAGTATTAGATTAGGAGTTAGTTTCTGTGACTGAAATTAAGTATATTGTCGAACCCGAAAGCTTTCTTAATTGGTGGCTGAATTTAGGCCAACGAGGGTATTGTTTGTACTCCCTCTCTAAGGAAGGTTGTATCCTGTATCTAAAAGGCTGTACCTCTTTAGGGCTGGGTCTGGAGGAGGCAGGAGGCTGGACAAGTGTGGAGCTGGCTCTGGCCCAGAGGGATGAGCAAGAGACACAGGGCACCTGCTGCCACACACAGCCGCAGCAGACATCACTCATCAGTCACGACATGCTTGGCTGCAGAGCCAAGAGAGCCCCCAGTCCAACAAGGTGCACTCCGAAGCCACTCCCGGGCAGAGCAGGGGACTGTGATGAACCCATTTGCAGTCCCTGCTCCCCTAAGACGTGCTGCAGGCCTCCTCTCCCCACTTACCTCAGCAGCTCCTCACTGTCCTCGGGACTCAGGCCTTCAAGGCCCGCCAGCAGGCTGCTCCAGCACTTCTCCTTCCTTATCATCGTCTCCCCTCTCTGCTCCCACTCTAGTTCCAGGGCAAGTTACTTGTGGCTCCTGAGTGCTGCTCCTTGGCCTGGAAGGCCCTTCCTTCACCCCATCCACCCTGTGCACTCCTACTTACGCTTCAAGACTCGACTCCAGTGATGCCTCCTCAGGAAGCCCTCCCTGATGCTCCATCTTCCCAGGCATGCTCTGGGCCACCACTCTGCCTCCTGCCCACGTCCATCACTGCCGGGAACCTTGCTGGGCCCTTGTCTGGTCTCCACGTCCAGCCTAGCCCCTAAGGGGGGGAGGAAATGCTTAGGCTCAGGCAGTGGAGCAGACTCCTGGACCGTGGTGACACTCTCCACCCAAGGAGAGGTCATTCATTGACCCACTTCCAGCTTGGGCCCAATGCAGCTCAGGGGGAGCCAGGACACAGGGAGGCTGGCTCTGGGCTCCACAGGTCACAGGGTCAGCCTAGAGAAAGGGCACAAGGGGCCACACAAAGGGCCTCAGGACAGAACTCCAAGTTAACAATACCCTTGCCAAGGGCAGCAGGGGCCAAAGGCAGCTGCACAGGCCGCAGGAGGTTCTGGTGAGCTTTTCATCTGCTCAGAGAGGCCCAGGGCTGGATAGAAGGAACTCAGGAGGCCCGTCTGAGGTGGAGGCCACCTCGGGGGCATGTAAGCAGAAGCTGAGCTTCCCACAGTAAGTGGAATCTGAAGAGGTGACCCTCAGACCCCTGGCAGCTCTAACGTCTCCGAGTTGGAAGTCAGTCCCCTCAGTCACAGCCTCTAGCTGCCCCCTCATAGGGCTGTGCCTCTCAAACACAGCTCCCAAGGTGAGTGGAGGCTGAAGGTGAATCAAACTTCCTACCCGTGAGAACCTCTGTGATCCCGGCCTCCCACAAGGGGCCAAGGATGATGAGCAAGGGACAGAGGGACTGACCCACACGACTTCCCCACGGATTCTGAACATGCTTGTGATTCACGGGGCCAATTAGTATCTGTCCTCATCTCCACTCCTCTCTCCCCAAAAGGACATGTCAGTGTTTACTATGACATCCACAGACACATCAAGGGCATCTGGGAAGAGTCATGTGTACATCTGGAGAGAAAGGAACTGTGAAAACCAGTAATATCTGCATCCATGTGTGCAGATACTGACATCCACATACAGCTGTCACATTCCTCCAGCAGCCCTGGAATACTCCGCAATCACGCTGACAGGTTTTGGCACATGGGAGCCAAACCAACTGGTGCTGTCCCCGAATGCCACCACTGCTGGGGCCTACCTTGAGATTGGGGGGAGCCTGGGTGCCATGCCCCATCTCACAAAATTCTGGCTGTTGTCCAGGAGGGTCTCACAGCCTTTGAGGATCATGCACTCCATGGCTATGTTTTCCTGGATGCTCTCTGTCTCATTTACTTCATTGTTCATTATCCTGTGGGGACAGAAAATAAGCCAGAGACAGGCTGTCCCCACCTCTCAGGGAGAAGGGAATGCCGGGCCTCTGGCCAGACGTAGGAAGAAGGCCTGGCACCCAGGATGCTCAGGTGGAGCCTGTGGTCATGAAGGGGGAGAGAGCATGCATATTGAATACCTGCTGTGCTGGGCACTCTATGGGCATGATCTCACATCATCCTTCTGACAGCCCAAGGAGACAGATGGCCTTATTTCAGAGAGACGGAAATGGAGATTAATAGCTAGAAAGCAGGTCTGATCTAAAAGTCTGAACCATGTCCTTGAGGGCACATGCCTGGGGAGACCACTCGGGGGCCATGGCAGTGAGGGCCCCAGCTGGGAGGAAGCCACCTCTGGGAACACCAGGGGCCCATGGCCGGGAGGGCCCAGGCCCTAACAGGCCCCAGCTCTGGGCTGCGTGGAGAATGCGGTTAGAGCCAGCCCCTGACCCAGCGGACCACACAGGCTGTCCAGCTCCGCAGAGCAGGCAGTGTGGGAAGGTGAGGGGGAGCTCTGGGTCCTAAGCCCACCTCCAGGCCCTTCCTCCTGTCGGCTTAGAGCCTCAAGCGTTGGGCTCTTGCCCCAGACAAGACCTTGGAAGAGGCTCCACCTTAGAGTCTGAGATCAGAAGTGCTGTGGGTGTCCGTCCTCAGCCCTGCTCGTGGGAGTGCTGGGAGCTGAGAGAACCATTCTCCATTTGCTTTGTCTCTCTCTCTCCCCCTCTCTACGTTGCTGCTCTCTCTCTGACTTGCTTCATCACTGTCTCTCTCCTTCCCCATCTTTGCCTCTGTTCTTCTCCCCCTACCTCTCCCTGCTGCAGATTCCCAGGCACATTCTGACACTGCATGAGCTCCTGGCCCACTTTTCATGAGCACATCGAGCCCATAGCCTGGACGACGCCAGGGCTAAAATGGAGGAGCTGTCTGGGTGAGCCCGGCTTCCGGGTGCCCCCGCCAGTGGACAAGCCAGGGCTGAGGATGCTCCCCAGTGGGAGTTTGCTGACCCCCAGATGGTAAAAGCTCATGTTCAGGTTAGGATCCCAAGTGGTGAGGGTTGGGGGACCCCCAGCTTGCCCCACCTGCAAGCAGGGCCCCCGGAACAATCTGAGGAGTTCACAGCTGAAGCCCAGTGGGCACTTGGTGGGATGGTGTGGGTGCTGTGCTGTCCTTGGCACAGATGGGGTTCGAGGAAGGGCCTTGGGTACTCACGTGAGCCCACCTGCCAAAATGGGGAACCGCCCAGGGACTCACAGGCACTCTGCCAACTTCTTCTGTTCTCCAGTGTCAGTGTGTCACAATCTGTGGTTTAGGAGCCCCAGAGGGGGTCCTGGGTGATGGGCCTTCATGTGCTCAAGGCTGCAGTCAACAGCAGGCAGTGTCATGGGTGGAGATGCCCATGACTAGTCCAGTGTCAGAGGCCCCAGCCCTCTGGTCAAGGCCCCTCCCCTGCCCCTCTTTCAGTCACCAAAGTACGGGGCAACCTTCCTCTGCCGGGGCAGAAGCAGAGGGGCCAGGAACAAGGCGCCTACAACAACCCAGGCAGCAGTTGACGGTGGCCTGTACCAGGTGGTGGCAGTGGAGGCGAGAAGGAGGTTCAGATTCTGGGTGTGTTTTGAAGATGGAACCAACAGGAGTTTCTGATGCATTAGATGTGAGGAGAGAGAAGACGGGAGTCAAGGGTGAGTCCAGCGTTTTTGGCTGAGCAAGCAGAAGGTTGGAGTTGCTGCTAACCGGGATGGAGAAAGGTGCAGGAAGGGCAGGTGTGGAGGGGCAGTCTTTCTTGCTTCACTGGAGCTTTACTGGGGGCATGTTGAACTTGAGATGGACAACAGTGGTGGAGAGGACAAGAAGGGAGGAGGGTGTTTGAGTCTGGGGTTTCAGGGTGGGAGCCATTCAGGAACCATCAGCTCGGAGATGGTATTTAAAGTCACAAGACTAGTGAGATCACCAGGGGAGTGAGTTTAGGCAGGAACGAGATGCGCACCAAGAGCTGAGCCCTGGGTTCTCCACCTTATGAAGGCCAAGAGATGATGAGCAGCCTCGTAGTCAGTGTTGAGCTGCCACAAACTGCAAAGGATTGTCGGTGTGCAGTATGTGAGGTCCAGTACCCAGCCCTGCCAAACACTCAGTGCCCTAAATGGCTTCCCGAATCCAGCAAAAGGCAGCCAGTAGGGCCACGGATCCCAGCTGGGTAGAGGGAGGACAAGGCTGGACCAGGGCAGGGCACAGGCTCCGGAGTGGAGGTTCACTCAGGGAGCAAATGTAATCAGAGCATGATTGCAGACTAACAAAAACCATTGTGGGGTGGGGACCCCAGTCTTCTCATGCCCCAAGGAGCCAAATCCTGCACACTTCCCCAAGGATGATACCTGGGTCTCCTGCTAGGCTCCTCGTTACTGTGGGTTGCCCTGTTCCCGGTCGGGCAGGAGTGAGGAAGGCACATGAGTGCCAAGCCCTTTGTCCCAAGACCCTGATCCCCTTTCCTGAAGCCTGTCTCCTTGGGCTGTCAGAAGGATGATGTGAGATCATGCCCATAGAGTGTCCAGCACAGCAGGTATTCAATATGCATGCTCTCTCCCCCTTCATGACCACAGGCTCCACCTGAGCATCCTGGGTGCCAGGCCTTCTTCCTACGTCTGGCCAGAGGCCCGGCATTCCCTTCTCCCTGAGAGGTGGGGACAGCCTGTCTCTGGCTTATTTTCTGTCCCCACAGGATAATGAACAATGAAGTAAATGAGACAGAGAGCATCCAGGAAAACATAGCCATGGAGTGCATGATCCTCAAAGGCTGTGAGACCCTCCTGGACAACAGCCAGAATTTTGTGAGATGGGGCATGGCACCCAGGCTCCCCCCAATCTCAAGGTAGGCCCCAGCAGTGGTGGCATTCGGGGACAGCACCAGTTGGTTTGGCTCCCATGTGCCAAAACCTGTCAGCGTGATTGCGGAGTATTCCAGGGCTGCTGGAGGAATGTGACAGCTGTATGTGGATGTCAGTATCTGCACACATGGATGCAGATATTACTGGTTTTCACAGTTCCTTTCTCTCCAGATGTACACATGACTCTTCCCAGATGCCCTTGATGTGTCTGTGGATGTCATAGTAAACACTGACATGTCCTTTTGGGGAGAGAGGAGTGGAGATGAGGACAGATACTAATTGGCCCCGTGAATCACAAGCATGTTCAGAATCCGTGGGGAAGTCGTGTGGGTCAGTCCCTCTGTCCCTTGCTCATCATCCTTGGCCCCTTGTGGGAGGCCGGGATCACAGAGGTTCTCACGGGTAGGAAGTTTGATTCACCTTCAGCCTCCACTCACCTTGGGAGCTGTGTTTGAGAGGCACAGCCCTATGAGGGGGCAGCTAGAGGCTGTGACTGAGGGGACTGACTTCCAACTCGGAGACGTTAGAGCTGCCAGGGGTCTGAGGGTCACCTCTTCAGATTCCACTTACTGTGGGAAGCTCAGCTTCTGCTTACATGCCCCCGAGGTGGCCTCCACCTCAGACGGGCCTCCTGAGTTCCTTCTATCCAGCCCTGGGCCTCTCTGAGCAGATGAAAAGCTCACCAGAACCTCCTGCGGCCTGTGCAGCTGCCTTTGGCCCCTGCTGCCCTTGGCAAGGGTATTGTTAACTTGGAGTTCTGTCCTGAGGCCCTTTGTGTGGCCCCTTGTGCCCTTTCTCTAGGCTGACCCTGTGACCTGTGGAGCCCAGAGCCAGCCTCCCTGTGTCCTGGCTCCCCCTGAGCTGCATTGGGCCCAAGCTGGAAGTGGGTCAATGAATGACCTCTCCTTGGGTGGAGAGTGTCACCACGGTCCAGGAGTCTGCTCCACTGCCTGAGCCTAAGCATTTCCTCCCCCCCTTAGGGGCTAGGCTGGACGTGGAGACCAGACAAGGGCCCAGCAAGGTTCCCGGCAGTGATGGACGTGGGCAGGAGGCAGAGTGGTGGCCCAGAGCATGCCTGGGAAGATGGAGCATCAGGGAGGGCTTCCTGAGGAGGCATCACTGGAGTCGAGTCTTGAAGCGTAAGTAGGAGTGCACAGGGTGGATGGGGTGAAGGAAGGGCCTTCCAGGCCAAGGAGCAGCACTCAGGAGCCACAAGTAACTTGCCCTGGAACTAGAGTGGGAGCAGAGAGGGGAGACGATGATAAGGAAGGAGAAGTGCTGGAGCAGCCTGCTGGCGGGCCTTGAAGGCCTGAGTCCCGAGGACAGTGAGGAGCTGCTGAGGTAAGTGGGGAGAGGAGGCCTGCAGCACGTCTTAGGGGAGCAGGGACTGCAAATGGGTTCATCACAGTCCCCTGCTCTGCCCGGGAGTGGCTTCGGAGTGCACCTTGTTGGACTGGGGGCTCTCTTGGCTCTGCAGCCAAGCATGTCGTGACTGATGAGTGATGTCTGCTGCGGCTGTGTGTGGCAGCAGGTGCCCTGTGTCTCTTGCTCATCCCTCTGGGCCAGAGCCAGCTCCACACTTGTCCAGCCTCCTGCCTCCTCCAGACCCAGCCCTAAAGAGGTACAGCCTTTTAGATACAGGATACAACCTTCCTTAGAGAGGGAGTACAAACAATACCCTCGTTGGCCTAAATTCAGCCACCAATTAAGAAAGCTTTCGGGTTCGACAATATACTTAATTTCAGTCACAGAAACTAACTCCTAATCTAATACTGCATTAATCTATTAATTCATAGAAGTAGTACTGTTACTATGAGGAATAAGAGTTGTTTCTCCTTGCATAATCTGATATCAGAACACATAATCACCAAAAGTTAACAATAAAATAAATTCAACCCAATAATTATTTATTATATTAATTGTTAACCCAACACAGGTAGGCATTCAAGGAAAGCTTTAAAAAGTAAAAGAAAATCGGCAAACACAGCCCACACCTGTTTAGAAAAAGCATCTCCTCTGGCATTTCTGGTGTTACAGGCACTGCTTGCTCAGTGACACGGTGTAAAAGCCGCGGTGACCAGACCTTGCAAAGGCAACATCATCATTTGTTGTCTAAATGAGAACTTGTATGAAGGGCCACTCGAGGGTTTTACTCTCTCTTACATTTAAACAGTGAAATTGACCTTTCCCTGAAGAGGTGGGAATGACAAAATAAGGCGAGAAGACCCTATGGAGCTTCAATTAATTAAAAAAAAAACAAAGGTAAGCCAAATCAAGGGATAACAAAACTGAAATGGACTAAGAATTTTGGTTGGGGTGACCTCAGGGAAGAAAATAACCACCGAGTGATTAAAATCTAGACCAGCTAGTCAAAATATTTTATCACTTATTGATCCAAAATATTGATCAGCAGAACAAGTTACCCTGAGGATAACAGCACAATCCTATTCTAGAGTCCATATCCACAATAGGCTGTATAACCGATGTTAGATCAGGAAATCCCAGTGGTGTAGCCGCCGTTAATGGCTCATTTGTTCAACGATTCAAGCCCTACGTGATCTGAGTTAGGACCAGAGTAAGCCAGTCATTTTCTATCTATTCCGTATTTCTCCCAGTATGAAAGGGCAAGAGAAACAAGGCATACTTTACAAAAGCACATTCAAACTAATGGATGATATAATCTTAATCTAATATATATATGTATATAGCCCTGCCTATGAACGGGGTTTGTTAGGGTGGCTGATTAATTGCATAAACATAAACCTTTATAGCCAGAGGTTCAATTTTTCTCCCCAACAGCATGTTCATAATCAATCTTCTTTTATTAATTGTCCCCAATCTACTTTCCATAGCATTGTTTACACTGATTGAATGAAAAGTATTAGGTTATATATGACTCCGTAAAGGACCACACACCACTGGCCCCATGATATGTGGAGACACCAGTATTTACGTCAGTGTCACAAGGCCATCAGCTGGAGTTCACATTGGAAAACGTACCCGGAAAGACACCCTACAAAGGACACACTAGCACACAACTGGATAAGTCATGTGGACTTTTGTCAATGACCTAGTATTTAAAATGGTAGGATAAGGATGCAGGATTCTAAAATGTTCATGGAAATGCTGAAGGGACAATTCAGAAACAAGGAATAATCGACAAGGTAAACCAACTCCAATAGATTTATTATTGCTTACATGTACACAGTAAGAGTTTTTGCTGAATAATTAAGTATTCGTGTATTTGTCTTGATGAAAACATGAAACTTTATGATGAATAAAAATGGGCCATTTTCCTGTATTAGTACATTACTACTCAGCATGTAGTCAATTTCTATAGTTAATGGAGTTATAAACATAATTAAAAAGGCATGCATCCATCAGAAAATAGCTATGAATTAATCTGGAAATTGTAGGGCCAAAAATAATGTTTTCAATATTCTGTATTAGAAAATGTATATACATAACAAGGATGAGAGAAAACTCTGAATCAAGGAGATTAAAATGTGATCTAATCTTAAAAGAGTAAAAAGGGCCTTAGTCCTGGGAGACTGGGGATAGGCAGTAAAATTTCACAGAATTCTGAGACTGGAAATGGACCATTCCCTATTTGCATTTTTATATTGTCGTTGCCAAGGGAATTTTGCCACCAAGAACAGAGAGATGGTGGGGAAAGAGGACATAGAGGGATATTGCAGACATGGGAAGGGTTCCATTTTCAGGACCCTTTAGAGCAGCCGGGTGTCCATATTCTAGATCATGTAACCACAAAGAATTTCCCCTGGCAGATGCCTTCTGTAGCTCTTCCCTTCCAATTTCCACTCATTGCTCTTGGTGAGATCATCCTATATGAGAACAGGCTGGGAGAAAGACAGAGCTGCCTGGAGGAAAGCCCATCTTATAAATTGACCCTGCGCTGGAGCTGGCTGGGCAGAGGACAGGAGCTGCACGATGGACACCAGCCCCTCTTCCGTCCAGGGACTTTCCTCTATTTCCCAAAGCACTGGCTGTAACACTGAGGTTCGTTGAAGGCTAATGGGATGAGGTGTGAGACTAAGGCGTCGATAAAGCACTTGATGCAACGTTTTCATGCGTATCAATATGTACATAACTACGGAGAAGGTCCCTAACGTCTTTATGATCCTTAAGGGACATTTGACTCACACCAAATTAGGAATCATTGGCAATAATGTGTCACGTGGAAGAAGGATCATGGATCTAGATGAAGTTATTCACACACTCAGTGTCCTAGTCAGTATGGGATGCTGTAACAAAAATACCATAGACTGGGTTCTTTATTTATATTTGTGCTGAGGAAGAGTCATCATGAGCTAACATCCATGCCAGTCTTCCTCTATTTTGTATGTGGGTCACCCCCACAGCATGGCTGCTGATGAGTGGCGTAGGTCTGTGTCCAGGAACCGAACCCAGACTACCAGAGAGGAGCTCACTAAACTTAACCACTAGGTGGTGGGGCAGGCCCCTAGACTGGGCACTTTTGGGTTTTTGTGTGTGTGTGTGTGAGGAAGATCAGCCCTGAGCTAAGATCTGATGCCAATCCTCCTCATCTTTGCTGAGGAAGATTGGCCCTGGGTTAACATCTGTGCCCATCTTCCTCTACTTTTTATATGGGACGCTGCCACAGCACGGCTTGACAAGCGGTGCGTCAGTGTGCACCCGGGATCCGATCCTGCAAACCCTCAGGCCGCCGAAGTGGAGCACACACACTTAGCCACTGCGCAACTGGGCTGTCCCTAGACTGGGCACTTTTAACAACAGAAATGCATTCCTTAGAGTTCTCAAGACTGGGATGTTCAAGATCTAGGTTCCAGCTGATTTGTTTTTGGTGAGACCTGTCTTCCTGTTTTGCAGAAGGACAGCTTGTTGCTCTACCCTCATCTGGCAGAGAGAGTTCTGGCCCTCCATCTCCTTATAAGGGCACTAATCCCATCATGGGGGCTTCACACTCATGGCCTCACCTAACCTAATTAACTCCCAAAGGCTCCACTTTCAAATACCATCGCGTCAGGGGTTAGGATTTTAACGTATGAAATTGGGTTACATAGACATTCAGTCCATAGCATTCATGAAACCAACAATTAACAAATATCTATAGTAGTCATGCAGCCCCAACTGAAGAATGTTCTGGAGATCACGTGGCAAATGATACAATGTCCTTCCCTTCACAGAGTCTTCTAGTGGAGGCAATAAAATTTAACAGGGAAACAAAACTTGTGATATTAAAAAGCTAACATAGATCAATATGACAGATTATACTTACTATTGTCTTCTGCTAACACAAGTCTGATTACCACAGTCCAGATTATGCAAATTCCCCCGGGTGAGGGTATGTCTGGCAATCTCACCTAAAAAGGCTCTTAACTTTTTGAAATTTTATTTCATCTAGTCCTGTTTCTTCCACATCCCTTTGGTGTTTTCAAACACACTGTATTTATTAAATCAATGTTTAATTGTTGCTCTGCCTTTACCACATCTGACTGGAAGCAGAAGTTACTGGACTTTGCTGGAACCAAATTTCATTTCATTTTTCCTCCTCTTTCTACTCAGACTCTCTTCTCTCACTGTTGAAATAGCAAATGCCTTAGGGGAGAAGCTGCATGGAGCTGGTGCTCACAATCTTGTGCTTCCCTCATCTCAGAGATTATAGACCCCCAAGTCCTGCCTGCACGGGATGTTCTCTGACCCTTCAAGCAGCTGTTCTGTGTGCTTTATCCAGCTTTTATAGCTGCCCAAGGAAAGCTACTCAATAAAAGTGGAACCTGCAGTAATTTTATCCTGAAATGTTTTAAATGTTTTAAACCAATGAATATTTGTCATTTTTCAATGAGTATAATTTTATAAGAAACATTTAAATAGGAATTTTAACAGCAATAATGGCTGTTCTTTGGCCAGAATTCCATGTCACTCATTGTCTGGAATTATACCTAAGCTTTGATGAACTCTCCTCAGTGCCTTTTAAAATATCACTGTCCCTTACATTTCAATATCTTGTGATGGGTTTGTATCAGTCACCTCCTTTGTACCATTTCAGACCCTCTTGGCTCCTCATACCCTTGAGTCATATGTCATTTAGGAACCAGCTTTGCAGGTATCATATTTGCTTTATGCAAGTGCCTCCTGTCTGCTCCCCCCATGTTCTCCCTGTTCCCTCTGCCTCTCCCTCTCGCCCCGGGGTGTCCATGTTGATGCTGAGGTGTGAAAAAACCCCTGATCAAGCCCACACGTGCATGGCCACGTTCCTTGTTGTGTGGATGTGTGTGTGTTCAGCAATTCTGTATGGTCACAGGGTGCATGGCTATTATAGCATCTATGTGAATGTGTGTTTTGTTGATGTCTGTGTGTGTTTAGAGTTCAAGTCACTGTGGGCTCTGAGACAGTGAGTGGTCTGTATGTGTGTGAGTTTGTGTGTATGTTCTGATTATCAGTGTGCATTATCAGGTGCAGTTTACAGGCTGAATGCTGCTGGTCATTTGCAAATTGTGTGTGTGTGTGTGTGTGTGTGTGTGTGTGTGTTGTCAGCATTTCCAAGTGTTCAGAGGATGTCTGTCATTGTGGGAATGTGTGGAATAAGTATGTTGTTAGAGATCAGTGTGGGTGCCAACATTGTTTGCTTGTTTATGTCAACACTCTACACCCCTGAAGAAACACTGAGTCCAGACAGACACAGGCCCCATCAGGCCCACAGAGATCATACTCAGCTGTTTCCTCCTCATCACAGAAATACGAATGGGTAGCCAAGGACCACTAGATATTTGAGGAATTCCTCTAGCATGAAAGATGGAGCAAGAAACACATACACTGAAGTGAGGGACTAAAGGAGCAGCAAGGAAATCCAGAGATCATAGTGAAACTTCAATTACATCTCTAGTAACATCTTCAAAACAGTTAGAGATGGGCCAGACCCATGGCCTAGTGGTTAAATTCAGAGAACTCCACTTCAACGGCCCAGGTTCAGTTCCTGGGCATGGACCTACACCACTCATCAGTGGTTCAGGCTGTGGTGGCAACCCACATACAAAATAGAGGAAGGTTGGCACAGAGGTTAGCTCAGGGTGAATCTTCCTTTGAAAAAGAAGAAGATTGGCAACAGATATTAGCTCAGGGTGAATCCTCCTCAGCAAAGAAAAAGAAAAAGAAGATAAAACATCCATTAAGTATATATATATGTATTGATGTTACCGCACAATATTGAGGTTCTCTTGCCCAATCTACATTAAAAAAGGTAATTATTCTGGCATTAGCTTTTGGGGAAAGAATTGTAGCTTTATTTTGTGAGATTGATCTGCAAGGAGATGGGGCACGTGTCTGTCTCAGATCTGTCTCCCTGATCCAGGGCTTGGGTTACAATTTATGGGATGAAGGGTAGGGTGGTCTGATGTGTGGAGGTAGATGATTGGAAGTAAGGAGAAGTGAGGTAATTGATGATCTGCGCAAGCAAAGTCAAGCTTCATGGCTCTTCATCAGATGTGTGTTCACAAATTGGCAGTGTTACCATGATCTGAGGATGGAGCTTTTAGCTCGATGTCAAAAAGGTCACTTATCAAGCATTTGCACAGGCCCGATTGATGGGTTGGTGGTCTCAACTGGCCTGAACTGGACGAGGGGTGTCAGTTCCTGAAAGAAAATGCGGAACTACTCTGTTGATAAGATGGGGTCAGCTGAACTGGTCCTGGAGGGCCCATGGTTGTGTTGGTATATGCATATATATGCATATGCATGAGATTATCAGGATGTGTGTTAAATGTAGAGTATACACAAAGCCAGAATCTAGTTAAAAAGATCAAAACAGATTTTAATCAGTAATATACCACTGCAGTAGGGAAGAGGGAACAGGGCTGAATTCAATTTGATTTGTACAGAGGTGACGGGGCATTTGAAAGGGAGAATGAGGGAGCAGGCAGAGGGGTGAGCAGGGGCTCAGTAGAGTCAGGGAGGGAACAGCTACAGAGTGTTGGTCAGTGCAGTGTGATCTGGCCAGTTGTGTCTGCTAGTTGGAAATGATCAAAGTTTAACTTCTCTCCTCTCACAGAGTCTGGGAGACTGACACCCTGTCCTCCTCTCAAGGAATGGCTCTCAGAACCTTGAGAAATGCAGTTATAGGAGACACATACACAACTCAAAAAGACAGAGGAAAGATTCACAGTTGTAAGCACTTTTGGGTAAATGCTCTAAGAAAGGGATGTCAGGGGCCAATGATCGAGTGTTGGCCAGAACAAACAGTCAATTCTTTTGGCTGCCTTGAGCTTTCTCAGGCAGGCACTATAAGGGGGCAGGGGTCATCGTAGGGATGTGGATTTGAGCTGTTAGAAACTATGTCAGTGTTTAATTCTTTAATGTGTGTGTGTGGGGTGAAACCATTTGTGCTGAGAGGCTGTAGTTATTATAGGCCAAGATCAAGGCCTAGTGAAGAAGAGGGCTCAAAGGAGCCTGGCTTGAGTTTGGTCAAGTAAAGGAAACTATATATACGAATAATATATGTATTTTTTGAATAACATAAATCATTATATTGAATAATATAATACATTGAGTTAAATAATATAAATATATATTTAATGAATATATATTGAATGTGTATAAATAAGTATGTGCATATATATTTGAATTAAAAAATATAAATATATATATGATTTAAAGGAATATTCAGACATAATAACAGAAATTTCCAGAATTGATAAAATTCTTCTACTCTAGCTTCAGGCAGCTGAATACATCTCAAGCAGAATTAAAAAAATAAATCTAGAGTCAGATCCATCCAGGGAAACAAAAGAACACCAAATACAAAAGAAGATATTCAAAGCCCCGCAGAGGGACAGAACACTTATGGAGACTTACATTTAGACCCATGATACGTGTCTTAACAACGGAAGGCAAGAGAGAGTTGGATTAATTCTTCAGGGTACAGAGAGACGATCACTTTCAGTGTATACCCAATCAAACCATATCTCAAGAACTGGGGTGAATTAAAGATATTTTTATGCAAACATTTACTAAGAGTATTACCACCAACAAATGCTCATTAAGGAACATCGAAGGAATGTACTTTAAGGGAGCCAGCCACCTGGTGTATTGGTTTAAGTTCACCACGCACCACTTTGGTTGCCTGGGTTCATGGGTTTGGATCTCAGGTGTGGACCTACAGCACTCATCAGCCACGCCGTGGTGGTGACCCACATGCAAAATAGCAGAAGATAGGAAAAGATGTTAGCCCAGGGCTAATCTTCCTCAAAGAAAAAATTTAAAAAGTGAAAAAGAATGTACTTTAAGAAGAAATTGATAGAAGAAGAAATGCTAAGATGTAAAAATGGATCGTGAGGATAAAAAAGGGTAAACGTCTGAATAAATCATTGAAAGCATGACTTTACCAAACAATAATAATATTGACAGGGTATAACTGATGGAGTTAAAAACTAATGACAAGGGAACTTCTGGTTTAGAGGAGACTAGGACAGGAAAACACTCTTGCTGCAAAACTGGACAAAGCCAGATAAATTATAAATATATTTTTAGAGCATCAGAGAACTTCAGAACCAACCAACTAAAATTCCAGAAAGAAGAAAACTCTTTTATGTGAGCAGGGATTTTTATCTTTCTTTCCCCTGCAGGCATTTTCTGATTCTAGGTGCTTGCCGAGACTCTGGCTTGCTCAGTCAGAGCCTCGGCTAGGGAAAAGAGAAACTAGCCAAACTTCTAGTTTGGTGTGGCAGAGGAAACCTGAAGGCTCTCAGACACACAACTGCTCTTCCTCACAGCACCTGTGTTAAGTTTTGGTGCCACACAGGAATCTGGGGAAATAGGCCAAAAGCTTCCACAAAGCAAAGCGAAACCTCCAGAAGTGGTGGAAGTGGCCTAAGTCAAACATACTGCTAGTGTGACCTTTTGGGAATTTGCCATATTGTGAACAATGTAAGGTAGGAGGCTGGAGAGCTACGCTGAGATGTCTGACGGGCGTAGCTAAGTTTTCTGTGGGCTCCCAAACCTGAGGAGACAGATCTACCAGACTTAGGACCAGACCCCTGTGCGGGGGAGGGGAGCACCGCAAACAGGAACAGGGGGAAAGTGGAAGGCCTGGGTTTACTAAAACTGAGACCCAGACCCAACTCTGATCAAGGTCTGATTGGACTCAAGTGCTCCAACTTCACTCTGTTTCCCAATGAAGGAAGATAAGGTCATGTGAAACCTCTCGAGTTATGTTACACGGACGTTACAAAGACACTCGTGGGAGGCTGGAGAAGGCAAACCACAGACTGGGAGAAGACCTTTGCAAATCACATATCTGACAGGACTATAAAGAACGCTCAAAACTCGGCAATAAGAAAATTCAAGTTTAAAATGGTCACAGATTTGGACACTTCACCAAAGAAGATACGCAGATGGCAAATAAGCACATGAAAAGATGCTCAAGGTCGTTAATCATGAGAAAAAGGCACATAAAAACCACATTGAGATCCTGCTATGTACATACTGGAATGACTAGAATTAAAGAGGTTGAGCATACCAAGTGTTAATGAGGATGGAAAGTAACTGGAACACCCTTACATTGCTGGTGGGAACACAAAGTGGTTCAGCCTCTTTGGAAAACAGTTTTAAAGTGGAGTTTATTATGCTGCTGTAACAAATTAGCACAAATTTCATGGCTTAAATCAACTCAGATTTATTGTTTTACAGTACTGTAGGTTAGCAGTCTGACACGGGTCTCTTTGGGCTATAATCAAGGTGTTGGCAGAGCTAGGTTCTTTTGGGGGGACTTTAAAGCTTAATCCATTTCCTAGCCTTTTCAAGCTTCTAGAGACCACCACATTCCTTAGCCTATGCCCCCCTCCTCCACCCTCAAAACCAAGAACTCGGCATCTCTCTGGCCCTGCTTCCCTTGGATCTTTTTCTACTCTACTGCTTCTCTTTCCCTTTTAAGGGCCTTTGTGATGCACTGGGCCCACCTGGATAATCCAGGATCCTCTCCCTATTTTCAAGTCAGTTGATCAGTAACCTTAATTCTGTCTGCAAATTTAATTCACCTTTGCCAAGTAAACCAATGTATTCCCAGGTTCAGGGATTAGGACAT
The DNA here is from genome assembly GCF_020826845.1 of Diceros bicornis minor. Lineage (NCBI taxonomy): Eukaryota > Metazoa > Chordata > Mammalia > Perissodactyla > Rhinocerotidae > Diceros > Diceros bicornis. The sequence continues at coordinate 322,530 of NW_026691153.1, forward strand.
CTTTGTGGGCCATGACTTTGCTACCACAAAGAGTTTTTAAAATAAAGTTAAACATGCACATACCATATGACCCAGCAATTCCACTTCTATGTGCTTACCCAGGAGAAGAAGACATGTTCATGCAAAAACTTGTTTGCCTTCTCAAATCATAAAGATTTATAGCAGCTTTATTCATAGTCAAAAAAGACAAAACTGAAAATAACTCAAATGTCCTTCAACTGGTGGATGGATAAACTGGTAAATTCATACAATGGATACTACATTCAGCAATAAAACAGAAGGAACTGCTGATACAGTCAACAACATGAACACTCAAATAAATGTATCATGCTAAATGAAAGAAACCAGACTCAAAAGGCCAAATACTGTAGGATTCCATTTATATGATATTCCAGAAAAGACAAACCATAGAGAAAGACAACAGATCATTAGCCACCAGGGGTTAAGGTTGGGGGAAGAGTTGACTAGAAAAGAGCAGCTCAAGGGAGTTCTGGATGCTGGAACTGTTCTGTATCTCAATTTTGGTAGTTGCACAGCTCCATGCGTTTGTCAAAAGAGGAAAACAAATACTTCATTCCTCACCCATCAGATTGGCAAAAATTTAAAAATCTGACAATGCCAATCTGACCATTCCCAGGGCAAGGATGACTCAAACACTGTTGGAGGGAATGGAAATTGTTAAAACTTCAGAGGATGATTTGGCTGCAGCTCATCAAGAGGCTGATGCACATCAGCCTCTGGCCCAACAATCCAATCACAGGCAGGTGTCCATTCTAGGGAGTTCACACGTGTGCTCGAGGAGACACACACAAGGATGGTCATTAAACATGGCAGGGGAATAAATTAATTGTGGTTAGTAGTTACTTAAAAAAGAAAGGAAAGAAATGCATATGGGAAATAATCGACCCTGCTGGCTATGTATATGATATGAGAAGGTAACTCATTGATTTGTCTACTTAATAGTACGCAGCACAGAGAGCACTGTACTAGGAATCTGGAGACAAGCATCTGAGCATTTAGTTCCAACTCTGCCACTAAAGTAGCAGTCTGACTGTGGACGACTTAACTCAAGAAACCTCACGTTCCATTTCCTGGAAATTGAAGAGGTTAGGCTCTAAACCACTAAAATTATTTCCAACTCAACAATTCTATGATTCAATAAGTCAACAATCAAAAATTATATTCCAAAGTACCTATGTTGAGAAACTGTTTTTCCCAGACACCCTGAAATCAGAAAGTATCAGAGAAATAAAACATCTTATTATATTGATACATAAAATGGTCCAAATGTCTTGGAATGTCTATGACCAGGTTTTTAATCAAGATCATAACTCAGAAAGAGTGTAAAAGCAACTAAACCTGCCATATCGACTTGGGTCACCCTCAGGTAAAATTTATATATCCTCTCCCATTTTAACATTCCAAAAGAAGTTCCCCATACCAATGAGTCCATCTTGTCAAGTTCAGGTCTGTCTAGCCAAAAGTCATTCATGTGTATGGTAAGATTCACTTGATTTTTTAACAAAAATAAATTGATGAATGGCTTTTTGTATTTTTGCCTGTTTCATCTATAAAGAGCTTACATTATAATTTAATAGCTTCAGCCTGCTACAATAATTTAAAGAGCCTTTTGAAACTTGTAACATGCCACGTCCAACAGGATCTAGTAAAAAAATCAGTAGTTCAGAATCCAAAAAAGCTCATTTAAAAGTTTCATTACCGCCAATACTTACACTTCAAAGACGCCAATAACCAACATGTCATTTCTTCCTACTGCAGAATTTAATAGGTTATCAACTTCTGGTATCACCCAAAAGCATAATTAGGATGCTATCATTAAAATGTATTTTTTAATAAGAAATATTAAAACTAATGATTAAACTATTGAACTAAATGATTAACTAAATATGAAAACTAATGACAACTAACGATCTGTTGTCTTTCCCTATGGTTTATCTTTTCTAGAATATTATATAAATGACATCTTACCGTATTTGACCTTTTGACCTTTCCCCTTGTCAGTCAAATCAAAATTTCAAACTTCTTGTTCTATGGGCTTTCCAAATCTAAATTCTTACAATTCTAAATGAGTACGGAGACAAAACAGACACTACATACAGCTTCCAAAATCCTCCTCTTTATCCGATTTTAATTTTAGCACCGACTGCCAAGAAAATCTTTTCAACTGAAACCAAAATTCCATACACATTATGTCAATCATCAATTGATCAGTCATCAGTCTATGTTAACAGAAGGTGAGTTAGTATTAGGAAGCTACACAATTTGCACCAAAGATTGTTTAAAGCTCCTTTCATTAAATGCAGTTTACAACAATTCACAGGCTTCAAAGTTCACCTTGCAAATATAGAGTCAATTATCAGAAACCATGAATGCGATCAGGCTTTTCAATAAAGGTGGTCCCAAGGATGTAGGAACCGTTCATTTGTTTAATGAAGGCAATGAGGAGCCCAATAGCCTGAGCGGAGTCAGGCAGAGGAGCGCTGACCACAGGCCCTCTTCCGAAGGAAAGCGTTCACCCAAAGATGTCGCGACCTGGCCTAGACGGGGTCCCGGGGGGCGCGAACTCAAGGGCGGGCGCACAGGGCAGGCGACTCCCTGCCGCCCCCTGCACCACGGATGGGTGTGACCCCGCTGAGGTGGGGCCCCGCCAAGGCACAGGGACAGGCTGGCCAAGCGGCGCTCTTCTGCTCCTCCAAGGGACAGAGGTTGGGCTCCCCCGCCTGGAGCAGCCCGCCAGCAGCCCCGGCCCCCGGTCCCATCCGCCGCCCCGGACGCCGCGCTCCCGCCATGCGCGGCGGCGATCTCCACGCCGAGCCCGCTGCCCACCGCCTACCTCAGCGCCGCTCCTGCCCAGCGCTCCTCCACACTGCAGAAAGGAGAGCTCCCCGCGCTGAAAATCCTGGAGGAAGGATCCAGAAACTGCCTGAGCCCCCCACACAAACTCCAGTGGCCGCCACTTCCGCATCAGGGACTCCGCCCCCAGTGCTTGCGCCCCGGGGCTCTCCAGCTCGGCGGCCCCTCTGCCACTCTGAGCACCGGTCCTGCGCTTGCTCGGGACTCTGAGGATACAATGGGAACCCTTGGGGGGGGCACTGGGAGGGGTGTCGGGGATTGGGGACCGAGGTGTCCATGAGATGGAGAGCAGGAGCCGGCTGACGCTGTGCAGCCCTTGACTCTGCTCTCCCTGGATGACCTTCAGCTCCTGGAGAAGTTCTGCCTTCCCTTGAGGTGGCTTCTCCTGTGCTGAGAAGCCCGTTACATGATCTAACATCTGTTTATAAAAGAACAATGACATCCTTAACACCCAATGTGTTGTGTCTCCAGAAGAATTCTCTGCTTCCCCAGAAGATGATACAGGGAGCAGCTGGGACCGGGTTCTGACCAAGGAAGGAAGGATGCTGAGGGCCCAGCTGACTCCCCTCCACTGGCTCCTTCCCCTGATCCATGGCCCTGATGGGGCAACAGTGCTGGGGACTCCTGCAGGTGACAACTCTCAAGTGTTTGCCCACGGTATTACATTTCTTATGGTTTAGTGGTTAAAACAGGGGGCCAGCTGTCAGTTTTTCAGACGATTTCATTTGCAGAAATGTCTTTGGACAAAGAAGTTTGTTTTCTTCGTCTCTGATTTTTAAAATCAATAACAATAATTAAAACACTTATTTTCTTAATCTCATTGGCATGCAAAAACAAAAAAGTCACTTGGATTTCACAAAATTGGCCACATTTTCATTAAGACTTTGGAAGTATTGCTGATTGAATTAAAGAAAGCATTTGGGAAGAACAATTACCTTCAGATAGTATCTGCCCAGATAAATGTACAAACAGAGTTATGAGCCGTTTTGAGGGGCCTGGCAAATCCAGTTTGCGTTTTACAATGGATCGTCCAGAGTACAGGTTAAATTAGTAATTTTCTGAGGAGTTTTCGAGTAAATGTTCATGTCGGCTTCATCAAATAGGTCTGGTGATTTAAATGAATGTTGAGCTAAAGATAAAAGTTTTCAAGAGACTGAGAAATATTAGGTAAATGTACTTAAAAAAGGGTGCAAATTAAAGTAAATCTGCCATTATCCTCTTTACAACAGATTCAGAGTAACATTATTGTCAAGGTATAAGAAGGAATAGAAATGTTTTATAAAAACAATTCTTCACTTCTAAAGGACCTAACGTGACATTCTAGAAGTCTCCATAGTCTTTCACTCATCTAGATTTAAATTGTTCAATTAATACTTTAAAGACTAATGAATCTGAGGGCAAAATATTCAAGGTCATTGTTTGTTTTTCATTGTTGCAAAGTAGATGGGTATGAACTGTGGCTGAAATTCATGGTCTTGAAGAAGAAAAATATATAGAACTTATCTATCACTCTCACAGTGTGTCCTGACTTAATCCTACACATATCCCCAGAATAAAGCCTCAAGGAATTCCATTATGTTATTAGAAATGACATCTTTCTTTCACCATGAATATTCTCTAATTAATTCTCTAGCTAGTAATTATGTTCCTGATGCAAATAGGCAAGTAAAAGAATCCATGCTTGATTAAATTGGGCTCATAACATGTATACATGGGAGACACATGAGAAATGGAGTCTCTCAAAAGAATGGCAGAGATGCTCCTCTTAAATACTATCTTCAGATAAGACAAAGGAGGATGTTGGGGGTGGGGTTTGGGATGTGAGACTGGAGAAGACAATTCTCATGGAGAGGGACATGTAAATGTTTGTCTGAACCAACTCCCCTGCACTGGGCTCTGGTCCTGAAGGGACGACAGGGAGGTGACCAGGAACAGGCCTCCCAGTGGTGGTGCCTTCCCAGGGGTAGCATGGGGATGCTGGGGGAAGGGGGATGGTGTGTGACATGGCACCAGCGGTGGAGGCAGCAATGCAGAGGTCAGGGATCTCTCTCGCTCTCTCACTCTCTCTCTCTCTCTCTGTGTCTCTCTCTCTCAGGGACCTGAGAAGAGGAAGTTGGCAGAGCCCGCGCCCCTCGCCTACCTCTCTCATGGGCCCTTCTTTCTCTGGCCGCTCGCTATGGAAGCCCTGCGGCCTTGGCCCAGGGCTTGCCCATGAGGCCAAGGGCACGTGCACAGCCAGCGGGCCTAGGGGGGGCCTTGGGGGTCCTCAGTGAAAGCCCCACCTGCCCGCGAGGCCTTGACACGGTGACACCACCTGAAAATAAAGCTAACACATATAAGCATATGTAGTTTTAAAAGGAAAAGCACACAACTAAAAGAATTGATATCATTAAATACACTATTCTATTTGTTTATGTGTCAAATTACTGATAGGAAATAGCCCGGTGTAGTGATAGTAGATTTGATCAATTTCATAGAGAATTCTTTTAACGGTTGCTCATAGCTTGTGTTTTACATCATTGATTAGGGTAATATTTTCATCTTTTCCTTTCCTAGTGTCTCCATCAATCAGCCTTGAAGTGGAACTGAGTACATGCTTTTCAGAAGCGGCATCATTCTCTACTCAGCCAGAGCATTGGGCCTGACAATAGCTGGATCCAGCAGAAAACTGGGCACTCTAGGAGATGTCATGTGGAGATGTGCCTGGCTGGACTAATAGTCACGTGGATATGATTTTTAAAAAAATCTCTCAGAGCTTTCCCAAAATCAAATAATATTCTTAAGTTGCTTTAGTAGACGAGACATTAGTTAGTGTCTTTTTAATTTCCACAGAAGCTTTTTGTATGTTACTAAAGAAACTAAACATTATGTCTTTTTTCTTGTTACCAAAATGGACTTGGTATTAAAAACAAGAAACCTACAAGAAAGGAAACACTCATATGGAATAGAAATTGTGGGTCCCAATTGCTACTTTTTTATATAAAATCATGTTTTATTTATTTACAATTTCTCTCAACTGTGCTTTTGAAAATAACTTAGTATTAGAAATTACCAGTAAGAAGAGGGTGTGCTCCCTTGAGTGTGGTCCAGTAGAAGTCAGGTGACTCAGACCTGAGTTCTAGGCCCAGGTCTGTTTCTGGTTAGTGTGTGACAACGTACTTAGGCTCTCTGGAACGTAGTATTCCTTTCTGTAAAATTAAAGAGTTTGATGATTTTTGAGAACTTTTCTAAATATTAAATGACTTGTCTTTTATATTTTTTATAATTTTATTTATTTATTTTCCCCCCAAAGCTCGAGTAGATAGCTGTATGTCATAGCTGCACATCCTTGATGTATGTGGGACACTGCCTCAGCATGGCCGGAGAAGTGGTGCGTCGGTGCGTGCCCGGGATCCGAACCCGGGCCTCCAGCAGCGGAGCGCGCGCAGTTAACCACTAAGCCACAGGGCCAGGCCTGACTTCTCTTTTAAAAAACAAAAAGATCCTTCTCAAACTTATACATTATCAAAAATGTTTTCTGAACTTTCACTTACCAAGAACAACTGATGTCCCTTCAATTATATTGATTGAAAATAAAGATCATAAAAGTATAAATTTGGTAATCTAATAAATGAATTAGCATAAAAATGAGCCAGGAAAAAATTTATGATCAATCAAGATATTACACTATGAAAATATTACTGTTTGTTACAGTACATAAAATGATGACACTGAAATAGTATCTTTTTGCTGTCTGTAAGTTTATATTGTTACTCATATATCACCATTAATCCTATTATGTTTTACAGGTAATAAAATGTCTTGAAAGGAGAGAACAATAAAGCAGCAGCCCTGCATTACACACGAATGTTGTGTTCTCCCTGGAGGGAAAATGGGGATACAACATTGGTCAAGTACTTCATTTTGTAATCCACTGGTGCCTTTCAAACATATAGCTATTATTGTAAGAGTAAAGATGTTCTTTTTTTTTAAATAATTTTATTTATTTATTTATTTTCCCCGCAAAGCCCCAGTAGATAGTTGTATGTCATAGTTGCACATCCTTCTAGTTGCTGTATTTGGGACGCGGTGTCAGCATGGCCAGAGAACTGGCATGTCAGTGCATGCCTGGGATCCAAACCCGGGCCGCCAGCAGCAGAGTGTGCACACTTAACCACTAAGCCACGGGGCCAGCCCAAGAGTAAAGATATTCTTAAGAATAGTGCCACAAAACAGGTTTTCCCAGCTACTTTTTGTCAGAGCTGAGACAGACATTAGGCTGGGGCACTTGAAGAGGCATGGTGGACTCTGCTGAGGGTGATTTAATTACTGTGAGATGATTAGCCAATAGCGAATAAGACAGAGAAAGATTAAAAAGAGGTAAAGGGAAATAAAGTTGGAAATAATTAAGAAAAATAGTGCCTTCAAAATATCCTCTCATTATTTTTATAGCTTTTTTTTTTTGAGGCATGACTAGGATAGTATGTTAGATTTTTATAAACCCTTTTCTCCTGGGCTTATATTACTGAGATCTTCATTATTTATGATAATGCCAAAGAAAGCCTGGACAAAAGTATTCTGTACTATCAACAAGCACAAAACATGTACAACATTGCTCTATATATTAAGAGTCCAGCTGTAATAGTCAAGACATATATTCACGTGTGTAAAATTATAATGATTTTCTTATTTTCTCTGGCTGTGAACCATGTTAAAATATATAGTAATAAGCAGAAAACCTGAAGAACTAGGTGATTTAAAACACCTGTTGTTACAGCTAGGCCATTCAAGGGTGAAATTAATTTCAATTTCACACTTCTCCTTTCCTTGTAGCCAGTGAAGTGTCTGGAAGACAGAAAACACATAAAATTAATTGAGAGTTAACAGTATTTGGAGGCAGTTGAGGTTAAGCACTCAACAATGATGTCCCTTACTTCAGGAGCCATTGACTGTTTGTCATAAGTTTACTTTATACATGGGTTCTATTCTTAGATTATTTCTGTATGTTTCTTAGAAGAGAGACAGGGCAGGAGAATTAACTATCAATCTACTGTGCGCCAGTTCCTTTACTGTATTCCCTTATGCAATTCTTACAGTAATCCTTTAAAGTAACTGTTATAATTCATATTTAACTGATAAAGAAAACCATGTTTACAAAACTGATCAAGGGTAAGAGGGAAGATGTGAACATCAGTCCGTTGGGTTATGCCTCATATTCTCTCCATTGTGATAAAAATGGTGCTTCAACATGGGTTCTCACCATCTGGTTATTTAATACCGGCTCCTGCCAACAGCAGTGGATGAGATGAGATGAGAAGTTTGTTTCCAAAGTTATTCTATTATATTTAAACTCTACTATTTATGAGTAGGATGTCAAGACATGTTTTAGAGGCATAGAGAGCAACTGATTAGTTCACCTACACATTTTTCAGGTTTACTATAACTTTCGTGTGCCACATTGTATCAACTTTACCAACTTTAGTGCTTCACTGTTCTGTTTTATAAAACTCAGAATTTCACTTTTCATGTAAAGCACTTTGCTGCTCTCTTAGTCACTAAATGGCAGTTCTGTATCTCTGTAAATTACCACTGCAGCAGGAAATGAGAGATCTTAAGCCAGTTTGCTCTGCACAAATGATGGACATAGGAGGACTTCTGCTCCATCAAGACTGCCTGTGTTATTCCGTGGCTGTAACGGGGATGTCCAGGACTGCTTAGTCAGAGGCACGAACCAGAGTCAGAAAGCATCCTCTTAAGTTCTTCTTCACATGTGAGTTCAGGCACCTGTCTTCTCACCTGAGCACATTGGAGTTTATTGAATGTGTTCAGACTCTTACTCTCTCCCTGTACTTAATAAGTCTGGGAGCTCCATACCCCTAGAAAAAACATATGACTCATAAAGCCTTTTCTCAACTAAACAGAGTTGAGGGCTATGGTGTTGCCCGAGAGTCTGAGGCTTAAAGAAAATACAGCCGGTGCTCAGGCGGAAGGAAAGAGCATCAGCTACTCCTGGAGGGCTTTTACTGATGCTCCTATGGAATGAGCAATTTCAAAATAAAACCACATGGCTTAAACCTCACTAACTGATTATTTTATTTTCAAGTAATATGCTCTGAAAATCTGCTATGTCTAAAAAGCTATTTCGTAAAACTGAAACAGTTCTGTTTTTTATTCTCTGGTATTTGAAATACTATTAAAACTGTAAATCCTTTAACATTCTACAATATACAAATAGGCAAATATCAATTATATTCTCTAAAAATGTCTGCTCCCATGTTAAAGTTTAATATATAGCAGCAAAACTGGTTACCACCCAATTTTTAACTCATATTTTGCTTTTGAAATTACATATAAAATTTGTGTTTTGAAGTATTTTCCTAAAACTCAGCATCTTTCTGATATAAATAGACTAGTTGCAAGGTAACTAGAATGAAGTTTGATCTTTAAAACTTTAGCTTTGTGTAAGAATTGATAACAAGAGGCAATTGGGTCTCTCCACGTTATGATATTTATTAATTGTGAATAGCCACATCTATTACAAAGTGGTGAATAATAAAAAGAAATCAAACAATATCAGCACTCTCTTACCCCACACGTACAGTTTATATGCAAATAAATTCTCATAGGTCAGAAAAATGCCTATGATTTCAGATAACCGGTAAAATACTATCTCATTCCAGTTTTAACCTCATTTGAAATTGACTTAAAACTCTTCTCTTAGATTCCTGCTCTGATCAGTGCCCCCTGGTCCCCTCAATGCCTCATTGGATTGCAAACTTATCTGAGGAATTGAATATTCTTTTCCATTTCTTCTCTTTAAGGTATCTGTGATAGTGCTTTTTATGCAATGACCACTTGGTACAATTCAGTATTAGTTTCAGAAACATCTTTAGTTAGGAACAAATCAAGGAAACAGATGTGAGGAATGTGGGGATGCCTAGCTGATGGTGCTTCAGGGATTCCTCACGTGAGTCTTGTCATAGAATAGTTTAAAGAATAAAGCAGCATTAGTCAGTTCAAAAGTGTGGGGTGAACATAATTCTAAATAATGATGGAGACGTAAAAACAAGAAGCCACTTGAATTTCGTTGAAAGGTGTTAGACACGTCAAAGGGCTGGGAAAAAACATTGTTTAATGTAAGTTCTTTCTAAACTCTAAGGCAACAAGTAATATGAATTTACATGATAATTATAAACCACAAAACAACAATTCACAAGACAAGTAAACAACTAAAGTAGAAACCAGAGTAAGAAAAATAGAGGTTAAAGCAGAGATGGAGAGAGATGGTTGGGGTCAGAAACCATGGCTTAGTCATCCTTGAAGTCTCCCTCAGACTCTGATCATTCCTAGCGCTCAGTAAAGAGTTTGACCCCATGAGCCTGGGGAGGGCCAAAGTGAGAGGTGGTTGGGAGGGGAGACAATGCAAGGATACCCTTGTGGAGGCACTGACATTGAAAATCAGTGACATTTTTGCCAAGGTGTTTACCATATTCAAGATTATTCTGGAAAGTTAAGGATTTTTCTGGAATGTACATTTTCATTTTATGGAAACTCCAACTAGCCCAGAGAAAGATTTAGACATTTTAGCTTTAGAAATAAAGAGAGGGGCCAGCCCGGTGGTGCAGCAGTTAAGTGAGCACGCTCCGCTACGGCAGCCCCGGGTTCAGAGGTTTGGATCCCGGGCGCACACCAATGCACCGCTTGTCGAGCCATGTTGTGGCGGCATCCCATATAATGTGGAGGAAGATGGGCACAATTGTTAGCCCAGGACCAATCTTCCTCGGCAAAAAGAGGAGGATTGGCATTGTAAGTTAGCTCAGGTTTGATCTTTCTCATAACACAAAAAAAAGAAAGAAAGAAATAATGAGAAACTTTTTTGTCAGTTTTAATAATGAAAACCAATTAGCAACTGGGAAACAGTTACAATTTGAGACGAGAATGTGAAGAAAGAATTAGACGTCACATGTTGTTGCTTTCCTCTGGGGCAGTAAGACTTGCAAGGGGAATGAAGTTCCATCTTTGCTCTATTGAGTTTGAGAAGGTGTAAAATTCATTTGTGCTGGGCAACACTGTTGACCTGTGGAGAAAAACAAATGGTTCAAGCAGTTGATCTAAAGGAATAACTGAACTCATAAAAGTTTTTAGCTTATAAAGTGTGCTTCCACTCTATTTAACTTTACTGGACATCCATTGACCTCTATGTGCAAGGTATTTGTGGTAGGTATCGAAGGAAATATAAAGAATTATACGGTTCCAAGCTCCTCCACATACATGAAATTGTTTGCAAGATATAATTTGATTCTGCCAAGGTATTTAGTGTATGTTGTATTACAGAACCTTAAAAAAAATGAGAATGTTATCGAGAAATTGTAATTAAGGACAGCTTCTTAGGAGAGGTAGACTAGATCAAGTCCTCAAAGGGACCACTTTTGAGCAGGTGGAGGGAAGAAAGAGTGAGGATTTCAGATGGGAGAAGAGAGGAAAGGTACTGAAGCAGAAAGGAACATGGCATTTGGGCATGGGAGTGGGGAGGCCATGACAGGCACAGTCTTCCCGTGACTGAGAGGCAGCTCAGTTTCCTCCTGCAGGAACCCAGCACTGCTTCCCACCTCCTGGCCTCCTCCACCTGCAGACTCCGTGGTTGAGCCAAGGCCTATCTTTTTTGTGTGTGTGAGGAGATCAGCACTGTGCTAACATCTGCCAATCCTCCTCTTTTTTTGCTGAGGGAGACTGGCCCTGGGCTAACATCCATGCCCACTTTCCTCCACTTTGTATGGGATGCTGCCACAGAATGGCCTGCCAAGCGCTACGTTGGTGCGCACCCGAGATCCTAACCGGCGAGGCCCGGGCCACCGCATTGGACCACGCATGCTTAACAGCTTGCGCCACCGGGCCGGCCAAGACCTATCTTATCTGGATCGCTGCCTAGTCTTCCAACAGGTCCCTTTCCTTCAGTCTTAATTTCTTCTAATCTTTCCTTCACAATGCCTCCAGAGTTACCTTCTAGAATCCAAATTTGCTTAAATCTGATATCTGCTTAGACTCCTTCAATGACTGCTCAGAGCATCCGAGAGAACATTCAGACTCCTGAGCTGGACATGCAGGCTTTCTCTTGCTGTCGTCATCTTTAGCCTCATCACCCACTGTGTCCTACATGTTCGCTTTGTTCCAGCCTTAAAAATACCCCCATTTTCTGAAAGCTTTAGCATCCTTTATATCTGTCTTTTTATATGTGTTTCTTCTGCACTCCTACCTCCTTTATTAATCAACTTAATTCCTATTTCTTGATCTAAACTCATATCAAATGTTCCTTCCTCTTGGAGACATTTCCTGAGAGGTCTCCATCTAGAGACCCATTTTGATGTCCCCACTCTGGGACCCTGTACTTATTTCCTTTTCCATAACTGTTGTTTTATTCTTGTCTCATAGACAGTGAGCTCCTTAAATCTGAGACGATCCTTCTTCTTGATGAATAAATGGCCAGCAACAGGATACATTGGAGCATATGAGGAAGCCATTTGGTGTAAAACTAATTGGGCCTGACCTTGTTTTTTTTTTCTTTTCCCCAAAAGGGGCCTGTAGCCTCTGTTCATCCATTGTATATCCGCTTTAAGCAATTAACGTGTCCCAAAGACAAAAGCAATGCCCTTAAGGTGTAAATGCAACTTCCCCCACATTAGCATTTCCTTAAGGATAAGCATTTCTCCATAGACTAGGATTTGATTGCTGCGATCATTCCGTGACCACCAAACTTGAGACAACAGCCACGCCCATGGAGACAGCACACCTGATACCCATAGTGTCCATCAATCCACGTGCCAACAGGTCAATGTCGTGGCTATTGTAAAAGGGACATTGCAATCACATGTGGTACATGCTCTTTGATGGTATATAACCACACTATACACCCCACTTCTTTGCAGTGCTCCATTTCTTTGTGAAAAGACTCTCCTGGGCTATATGATCCTCAAAGCTTGGCTCATAATAAACTCACCCCAATTTTGATTTATTGGTTGGTTATGGATTATTTGTGACGATATTCTATTTGTCCCTCCAGTATCTAAACACCGTACCTGACACCTTTGGTGCACTCAGAAAATGTTTGATGAGTGAATAAGTATGTGTGAGACCACACAGGCTGGATCAGAAGGGGCTTTTCAGGGAGTGGTAGAAAATTCGCTCACATTCCTACCATAGTGGTTGAGGCTGTGGGCTTTGGACTAGTTTGTCTGGGCATCAATCCCAGTTATTCCACTTTTAACTGGAGAACCTGTGGAAATATTTACTCTCTGAACCTTAGTTTCCTCATCTATCAAAAGGGGCTACTGAAAACTCCTGTCTTGTAGCGTTTTAGTGAGATTTACATGCATCAACTTATGTAAAGTACTTAGAAGAGCTCCTGGCACATAGTAGGCACTTAAATGTTAGCTGTTATGTTATCATTATTGCTCTTATATATAAGCAATATTCTGGTTTTGAAAAGATGCTTTCATAATATAGTTGCTCCTCATTATTTGTGGATTCCGTGTTTGCACACTTGCCCACTAGCTAAAATGTACTGGCAGCCCCCAAATGAACACTCTCAGGGCTTTCATGTCCATTTGCAGATATGCACAAAGTGGTGAGAAATTTGATTCACTCGACGTGCACATTCCCAGCTGAGGGGGAACAAGGTGCTGCTCTGCCCTCTTGTTTCAGCCCACATTGTAAACAAGTGTCCTTCTTGCAGTCTATTTAGTGCCTCATTTCTTATCTTTTTGTGCATTATGTTGGTGACCTTGCCATTTAATATGTCCCCCATGTGTAGTGCTGCAATGTTGCCTGGTGTTCCTCAGGGCAAGAGGCTGTGACGTGCCTTTACTGAGAAAGTATGTGTGTTCGACAAGCTACTATCAGACACGAGTTACAGTGCTGTTGGTGTGAGTTCAATGTTAATATATCAACAATATATATTAAGTAAGGTGACTTTAAAGAGAACACACAGAGAACAAGGTAATGTACTGATGAGTTGAAGAAAATGTGACTAAGGCTTACAGAAACCTAACACTGCATTTCCCGTAGGAGCAGTGGGTCATATTCACCGATTCAGTGTACACAATGACCTTATAGAATGTCACACTGTGCAGAAAGAGAACTGACTGTATCTTATGTAATCCTCACATACTCCTTTATAGCAGGCAGGGTACGGAACAGGGTGTCCACATTTTACTATTAAAGTAAGGCTATTAAAGACATTGTGAACCAAGTGGAGAATTTAAAATGTCTTGTGTTCAGCATAAGAGTCATGAGTTTTTGAGCGAGGAAGATCTATGATGCACTGATGTTTAAGGAACAGTTACCTGGCAAGAGAATGTAGTATTGAGAGGAAGAGGGAGAACTGATCTGGAAAGGAGAACCAGCTGTTAAAATCTCCACGTATTCCCATTGCTAGGTGAGGAGATTCGGAGCTAAGGTGCTGATGTGATAAAGGAAAAGTAGCAGCCAAAGGATAAAATAATGGATTTGGTAACCATATATAGGGTGCAAATCAGGCTGTGGTTCTCAAAGTGGAGTCCTTGGACCAGCAGCATCAGCATCACCTGGGAACTGGGCTGAAATGCAAATTGTCAGGTGCTGCTGCAGACCTGCTGAACTGGCAAGTCTGGGGTGGGGCCTGGCAATCTGGGTTTCAACAAGGCCTCCAGGTGCTTCTGGTGCCCATCAAGTTTAAGAACCAATGAATTAGGGGCCGGCCCCGTGGCTTGGCGGTTAAGTGCGCACGCTCTGCTGCTGGTGGATCAGGTTCGGTTCCTGGGCGCGCACCAAGGCACCACTTCTCCTGCCATGCTGTGGCCAAGTCCCACATACAGCAACTAGAAGGATGTGCAGCTACGACACACAACTATCTACTGGGGCTTTGGGGGGAAAAATAAATACATAAAATCTTCAAAAAAAAAAAGAACCAATGAATTAGAAAAACGATTCCAACACATCACTATGTCCAGGTAAGCTGCAAGGCAGGAGGTGGTATTTGTTTGGAGGATAAGATGCATTTTATTTTTATTTTTTTGTGTGAGGACGATCAGCCCTGAGCTAACATCCATGCTAATCCCCCTCATTTTGCTGTGGAAGACCAGCTCTGAGCTAACATCCGCTGCCAATCCTCCTCCTTTTATTTTCCCCCAAAGCCCCAGTAGATAGTTGTATGTCATAGTTGCACATCCTTCTAGTTGCTGTATGTGGGATGCGGCCTCAGCGTGCTCGGAGAAGCCGTGCGTCGGTGCGCGCCCGGGATCCGAACCCGGGCCGCAGGTAGCTGAGCGTGTGCACTTAACTGATAAGCCACGGGGCCGGCCCAAGGTGCATTTTAAGTTTCAGGAAATGGTAGTTCAGCATCTATTTCATCGTAAGGATTCCAGAGATGCCATTTTAGCTCTCTGGTGTGAAGCTCTTTTGTCCACAATATGTTCTCCTTTAGAGAGCCCTTGATAAGTTATTTACCACTTCCCACATGTTCTGAGAGTCTCTTCTTTCTTGAAATCCCCTTTCAGACTTGAAAACGTACTTTATTTTTGTGCATAATCTCCTCTATTTAAAATCTGGATTTCTCTTCCTGTAGGATCCTGTGTGGCACATGTAGCCTTACTGTAAATTTGGAATGCCATTGATTTGTTCCAACACCTTAGAATGTTTTAGAACTTAGAACCTGATGAATAGAGAATTTATATGCTTCTGTTTAGGATTCATATTTTTCAGATGTCTAGAGGTATCCCAACTTGCCAGTAATGTGGCTTTAGGTTTAGCAGAACTTGAAAATCTGAATATACTAGAAAACGAATTACATCTCTCATACTAACATTTACAAAATAAATGATCACAATGTTAACTTCCCAATAAGCACTTTCTATATTCTAGGCTCTATATTATGCTTACATAATAAACATGATAAAGTTTCAAAGAGGAGCCAATTAACTTTTGAGCAAAAGCTTGACTTGAGTGTATATTGGCTTCATTTTGACAGTTGTAGCCTTAATATTATAGTAATGTTTTCTTTTTCTGGGAATCAGATAATCTTGTTGTTGGGGGAAGAGGGAGAATCTCCCTCTGCCCTTTCCCTTAAGGTTCTTATGGCTGGCCAAATAATTAACAAGCCAGGTTAGCAGGAGAAAATAATAACAAGTTTAATAACATGTATACATGGGAGAAACTCAGAAATGAGCAACGCATCCCTCTGTCTAAGCTGCCTGCTTAAGTATTGCAGTTAAAGGCGAGGAACGTGTTGGGGGTGGGTAGTGGTCTGGGACCTCAGAGGGCAAGAGGCAACTCACATGGAGATAGAAATGCAAATGTTTGCCTGACAACTCCTCTCAGGGTCATCTATAGATAATGTGGAGGGAGAGATAAAGTTTTTGATATAAGGGGCTTGGTGTCTTTCCTTTTGTAACCGCTATCCTACATTATCTTTACAGCCATCATGATAATAACTCCTTCCTGAAACAGATCTTTTGTTTTAAATTCTTTAGGTAGTCTGGGAGGGGAAACTCAAATATTCTTCCTGAGCTCTCTGAGTCCTTATTGTCTTCAGCTCGAAATAATCTGCATACCAGAGTGGTGCCTCCTGGGGTAACTTGCCCTGAGCACCATCAGTTCCCTCCTCTGAAACTTTCCTAGAAGTTTCACAGTCCTTTTGAAAATTAAAGACGTTTCATAGTCCAAAAGCTGAGTTGGTAGATTGTTTCATCTCACTGAGCACATTTCTTAGTCCTGATAATAGATAGGTCAATTAAGTACATTTTAGAAGGTGGTGATGCAGGTGGGCTCTCAAGGTTACACCTATATCGTGGAAGCAAGCAATCAAGTATTTAATGGAAGCATTTCTATGTAAACGAAAGAAAAACAAGGTTAATGGTTGGAGCAAGTTGTAAAGCAGTTTCTGAGTTTAGAGGACAGCCAGATAAGATTTTTAGATGTCAGCGTCAAAGCAGCTTTTGCAGTTTAAAATGTCTCTGATGATGTCATCGGGTAATCTCTTAAGTTTATAGCAAGTCCATCAGCTTCAGTTTGAAAGGCTTCAGGAAAAAGGGCAGGTTCAGTTTTCAGCGATTCCAAATGAAAATGATGGAAAAAATAAAGAACGTTAGTTTGGACATCTGTAGCCAGATATTTTAGGAGACTAGAAGAAATCAGGATCCAGTCAAGTCAACAATATAAAACAAAAACCTTAAAAGACAATTAACAAAACCAGGATCTAATATCCGCAAATCTACACTATAGTTTTTACAGAAATATAATTTTTCTTTCTAAAATCACCCTCATTTTTATCAAAGATGGACAAATTAAAACTAAGTAGTTTGCAAAATAAGTCTAGTTCCAATAGAGTTGGCCCAATTATTTACATAAGTACAGCAAGAATGGCAATTGATCACATAGGCTCTTTTAAATCTGCTTTGCTGGAACTTTTTATAAGGAATCTCAGATTGAACTTTAAAGGCCTCTCCAGGCCAGGAAAGCCAAGCCAAAATTTTGTTATCAGACTTTGCCTGTAATACCTACAGATTTGGGTGAACTCCTCTCTTCCGAGGTTCCCCCAAAATATTTCGAGGTTCCTTGTGCTTGCCAGATAAGTGACATTCTTTACTTACCCTGGTAAGCGCTGCTTGGAACATAAGGTACCAGGGCAATGTTTCCACGTGGCTTTATTCCATAAAGTCCAATCTTCATTCCTCAAAAGCTGTATGGTTATATCGCAAATATGATGTTCCAGTCACAGCCTTGGTAATAGAACCAGTGTTTCCAATTGTGTCCTGTTATAAGGAGAAGAGATTCTTATTGAACTTATGCAAATAACTATATTGCCATGAAAACAACAATACTCACTAAGAGTTTCCAAATTCGAGGGATCAGATAGAGAGAAAGATAAATATTTCAATTTTACTTACAAAAATATTATTTACCAAATTGTTATAAGTCATAGCTAGCTCAGGAGAAAAGAGAAAAAGTTTTCCTTAAATCTAAAAAAACAAAATATTAAAAATTCAGCAATACTTCAAATGAAAAATAATAAAAATTATAATCATCCTTATCAGTTCATTCAGTCCTGTGTAATCCATTCTTGATCCCAATCTTTTTGTGAGCAGTTTCATGAAGTTATCAGTCTTTCCATCAGCTTTCTGTAATTTCTTACCAAGTTCAGTTTTATTATCAGAAAGTTTGTCAGAAACCTGTACTCCAGTGTAAATGTCAGAGTCCTTTCCATGAATTTTTCTGAAGTTGAAACATTTTGCAAGGGCATTAGAGCAAAGAAATAAGTCTGTAAACAAGACCTCAAAATGGTAATTGACAGAGGAATTTGGTTAATTTTGTGACATACAACACTTTAAAATAATAATAACCAGAATTATGACTGATAATCAGGACAGATCAGAATTTCAGTAATGTTATACAATTTTAAAACACCTATGTCAATAACATTTGCCCACATAACAGCGCCTAAGCAGACTTACCATCACTTGTCTGACAATGCTTTCCATGTAATTTAACATACGGAATAAGCCTAATAAATTTAGTATCTTTCCCTTTGTAGGAAGAGAGCAAATTTCTTTGAGAAGTTCCAGGGCCCTTTGAAAATTCTCAAAGAAAAAAAGTAAAAAAAAAGACTTTATTTATATGAATTTTGGGGAGCTTGTCAAAAATAGAAAACGTTAAAGCAAAGAGAGCATTGACAGTCCAAAAACTTTAATAGAGAGACTTCAGTCTTTTGAACGCAGGAAATCATTTTAACAGATTTTTTTTTTTCCGTCTTTTAGGTAGATTTACCCAAAGGTAAAGAAAAATCTTTTATAACCTCTTTATCAAGTTCAAGAAAATTATCCTTTTAAGAGAAAGAAGACCAAATTATAATTTTGTACCAGCTTCCTTCTGATATTAAAACTCATTTACTTAATTAAATTCATTTCAATCTGAGCCAACTTGACCATACAAAAACTGCTTTTCCAGAATTCCTCTTCCACAAACCTATAACTTTCTTTTTACATTCAGAATTTGTCCCATGTCTTTCTTTTCCCTCCTAGTTCTTGAAGACAAATTTATCTTTCTTAATCAATCAAATAAAATATCTCCATTCTTTGTTCCTTCTTTATACATCTTACTTTCCTTGTACACAGACATAATTTTCTTAATATTTAGTAGCTTCAATCACATATACTAATTAGAAATTTTAACTCTTAGAAACCCCAATTTGTAAGTAAAAACTAAGTAAACAATTATAAACTTTCTTTTACATTAGGATCTTGTAGCTTGGAAAATTTATAAAGACTTCATAACTTCTAGAAATATGTTCCTTTATAGTACAATCTTTTAATAAAACACACGTTTACCAATAGACCCAAAACACCTTTTAGTTTTCCTGTAATGAAAAGCCAAAAGTAGACAAACGTAAGTTTAGCAATCAATGTCTAATATCTTATCTTATTTGGAAATGATAATACTCAGTGAATTTTTATCACAAAATTTAGCAAAACTCTAAAGTTTTATGTCACCAAAAAGAGTTTGGAAGCTGTAACCACCATAACACATAATTATTGTTTAAAGTTCACCCAACATTCATCTTTTTCACAACTATTTAGTTACTTGTTCCCAATAATTATTTAGATTGTCTATAAGACTTCATAAGACATTAGATAAAATTAGCCATCATTTAAATTACTATTTTTGTTAACCAGTTCTGTAATAGAAATAACATCAGTTTTTTGTACAAAACTTCATGTAAATTTCATCACCTCTTATACCTTTAACCATAGTTATCATTAAGATTTTTATTAATAGATCTGGGTCTTCTGATTTTGGACAAGGGAAGAATTCCCAGTCAGACATTTTAAAATATACTCAGGCAAAGTTGATGTAACCTCTTTATATAAAATTAGCTCAAACATTCCAACCTTTATAATCTTATCAACACTTACACTTTTACATGTTCTCAATTCAATTGCAACCTGAGTCAAGCTCTTAAGGCTATTTAAATTTTTCCCCTCCTTTTTCTGGCCCTTTTTTAGGTACCAATTAAACAATTGTGTGAGAGCTCTCAAAACATATTTTTTTCCCCCAATTTAGAAGTTTTCCCAATTCAAAGAATCCGTCATCTGGCCATTGACGAGTAGGATCTTCATTTGTATATTTATTCCAATAGTGACTCGATCCAATAAGACTTTTTAAGAAAGACCCAGAGGTAACTTTCCACGCTTAGAATAAATCTTTACCGTGGACGCAAGAGGCGTCCCTGGTGAGGGCGCAGATGATGTAGCCCCCATGATCCACAGAATTCACTCCCAAAGATATTCAGAGAAAGTAAAGACTTTCGTTGCACAGGCGGTAAGGATGGTGTAGTGAAAACGGTGTCTCCGGTCTCCCACAATAGTGTGGGACGCCTCCAGTCACAGACCCGCTACGCTAATCTGTGACATCGGGCAGGTGATACTGGTATGGGATTTTTCCAGCACTAACAAGCAACGAAGGTTAAGACGACAAAAGCCCTTATGGACTGGGCCCTTTATGACAAACTCCCCTGAGAGCTTGGCACAGCCAGACAAAGAGACAGT
This sequence comes from Diceros bicornis minor, assembly GCF_020826845.1. Lineage (NCBI taxonomy): Eukaryota > Metazoa > Chordata > Mammalia > Perissodactyla > Rhinocerotidae > Diceros > Diceros bicornis. The sequence continues at coordinate 342,956 of NW_026691153.1, forward strand.
TCAGAACCCCAGTCTATTCGACTGGCCACCAAGGGGCACCCCAGTAAATGCACCTTCCATATGGTGGAGACCAAGGAGGATATTCTCACTTGGCACAAAGCCAAGTTGTCTCAGGACACAGAACAAGACAGAAGGAAAAACCTCATCCGGTTTTTTTCTTATGTGCACAATGACAGCTTTAGCCACGCCTTAGGTCTGTTGGAGCCAGAATAATACCTAGGAGGGGAGGTGTCACGGGGTTGGGGACTGTGTGCTTTACAGAGTACCTCGTCATTGCATGGACATTTTCTTGCAGTTGACGGGGGACCTGTGTCATCTACCCCGTTCCATGACCCAACTTATCCTGTCACGGGAGTTTCCTGAAAGTGGCGAGCGCCCTAATGGCTCTTAACCGCTCGACCCGTGCCCACCAAATTTGTGGCCTTTTTGGCTTCCAAGATGCCCTTGGCAATGGCCTTCACTTCATGTGCATATTAACCCACAGCAAAGTTTGTCTAAATAGACGCCAGTCTGGTGAGACCCACAAACTCACCAGTCTGTGGGGCCGGCCCAGACATTAGGCTTATAGGGTCTATGCCTGCGTCCTACACTATGGTATTTCCTTCTTATGACACACGATACAAAAGACAAAGACAAAAGAGAAAAACAGAGACTATCTCTGGGAGGAAAAGGGATCAAGATCAAAACCAAGAGTACTCTACCAAATGTACCAGCGTCACTAAAAGCACAAGAAACTCGTTTCCCAAATATTTTCTCCTGCCAATCTAAATTTAGAAAGAGAAAAAAATTCTCACCACTTCCTTCCACCGGACTCCACAGGTAGAGATTCTGGGAGGCTGACGTGGTAAGAAGTCTTATATTTTGCCGACTTTCGTCAGGCGTTCCCGTATCTCATCATCTGAAGTAATCCAGGGAGAAGGCAGTTCTTCCAGCCAGAGAACGCAACTTGCCAGCCAGTGTAGCCCCACGTTGGGCACAAAAACTGTTGAGGGAGAGAGAGAATCTTCCTCTGTCCTTTTCTTAAGGTTCTTATGGCTGGCCAAATAATTAACAAGACAGGTTAGCAGGAGAAAATAAAACCAAGTTTAATAACATGTATACATGGGAGAAACTCAGAAATGAGCAACTCGTCCCTCTGTCTCAGCTGCCCGCTTAAGTATTGTAGCTAAAGACGAGGAAGGTGTTGGGGATGGGTAGTGGTCTGGGACCTCAGAGGGCAAGAAGACAACTCACATGGAGATAGAAATACAAATGTTTGCCTGACAACTCCTCTCAGGGTCATCTATAGATAATGTGGTCAGGGAGAGAGAGAGTTTTTGATAAAAGGGGCTTGGTGCCTTTCCTGTTGTAACCTCTATCCTACATTATCTTTACAGCCATCATGATAATAACTCCTTCCTGAAACAGATCTTTTGTTTTAAATTCTTTAGGCAGTTTGGGAAGGGAAACTCAAATATTCTTCGTGAGTTCTCTGAGTCCTTATTGTCTTCAGCTCGAAATAATCTGCATACCAGAGTGGTGCCTCCTGGGGTAGCTTGCCCTGAGCACCATCACCTCCATTTATAAGGATGCACCCATTATATAGATTCTGTACAAAATTGCAAAGATCACTTTTTCCTTTTCAACATTTATTTGTTTTAACTTTTAATAGTGAGAACCTTAGTGTTGGGTAAACTGCTGCACAATTACTGGAAATGCTGAGAGTCTTTTTGAAAAGTGCAGAAGTCTAAAGATAATGAAAAGTACATTTTTCGAATGTCAAGTCCCTTGATGATTTGATAAGCATCTGTCTAGTTGTACCCGGAAGAGATGGAAGATTAAACACCAGCACAGCACACAAGGAAACAGGCTGCAAACTTGAGGGCTTCCCATGGACCACAGAGTGCCTGGCTGACTCTTGGAGATTAAATCTGGGCTTTGTCCATGGGTGGACCCTGAGAGGAAAATTTTGCTTAAATGACCAGAGAATAGACAACGTTTTATGTTGATAATAATACTTACCATGTAAATTTCTTTATAAATCTTTGAATAAAATAAAAATTTATAACCCGCATATAAATTAACTCTTACTGACAAGCCCCACAGCCTTCTCTAGAGAGCTCAACAGAAAATATCTCTGCTGACTGTGAATTGTTCTTCTCTGAAAGCCAGCCAGCACTTCACTGATAGCCCTGGATAAGGAAGGCCAGATACAATTCTTTGAAGATGTTTAGCTGAATTCAGAACCAAAAATCCTACCTCCAGTTGGCTCCTCTGTGAGAATGGATGGCCGGCCTTGTTTCACAGCCTGAGCAATTGAGGTTTCAGATGAGATAAATTGCTTTGTTCCCTAGGGATGGAAAAGCTGGACTGTGACATCGATTCAATGCTGAGACTTTGCAGGTAAAGATAGGGTCATAGAGGGGAATAAAGATTTCAGCAAATTGGATTTTTGTTCTCAACAGTGGAAATAATTTAAGAAGCAGATAGTCTCTCACTCCAACTTCTCTTCCCTGTTCTCTGTCATATCACTGTAAAAATTCTCTCTATGAAAATTTCAATCTTTTTTCTTTGTAGTGTGTTTATTATCATCTTCACGAATTCTTTGACTTCACCACCTTTCTGGCAGCACAACATTAGCCATTGAGATATTATTATAGATTCAGTTTTGCAATTTCATCCCCTTATCTCTATTTCGTCTGTCATTTCATAGTTTTAGTTCTTATTTTATCTTATGCTTGAAAACATTTGAAGCTTACAGTGTGTAACAGTTCCTTCTTTTCTCAAATTTTTATCTAAGTGCCCTCAACTATCACTTTTTTTTAGAAAAGAAGTGAAATACATAACAGAACAATACACTGTAATAAATTGACCACTCATAATATTAAGTTCAACCTGAAATCCCTCCTCACTTAACAGAGACCATCTTTTATAATTCACAATGCTTTTGTCTGGGCAGGGTCAGTTTATCAATGATTTTTGGATGTTTTAAACCACATGAGATGAATACAATATAAGGTAAAATTGTTAATCTTGCAGAAGTTGTAGAATTTCCTGATGCTTAGGGGAGTTGGTGGTGGAGAACCTGAATCATATGAAAAGTAGTTAATTAATTAGCACCTGAGTTTGTTAATTTGGTAAAGATGATGATGAGACATACATGTTGAAAAGATAACTTTGCATATCAGAGTATTGTCAGAGGCCACTGGGAAAATTCATAATATTTTCAAATACTACAAAAAAATGATCATTTTTTCATAAAAGATGTGATACATGACGGCATCATATACTTCTGTCAGAAAATTTGCAATGAAGAAAATTAACACTTCAGTCATTTTAATTCTAACAATTTGTTCATGCTTACTAGTAGGTTAAAAAACTTTTTAGAAATAAAGTGAGGGCTGGCCCGGTGGCTTAGCGGTTAAGTGCGCGCGCTCCGATGCTGGTGGCCCGGGTTCGGATCCCGGGCGTGCACCGACGCACCGCTTCTGTGGCCACGCTGGGGCCGCGTCCCACATGCAGCAACTAGAAGGATGTGCAACTACGACATACAACTATCTACTGGGGTTTTGGGGGAAAAATAAATAAATAAATAAATAAATCAAAAAAAAAAGAAAGAAAGTGATAAGTGATGTACTTGCTTAATTTTTAATTTCTTTTAGTAAGAAAACTTTTTCATATTTTTAAAAAATATTTATTTGTATTTATTTTATGCTGAATTTATTCCTGGGCCAAAGATTTTTTTTTTTAATTAACTAACACCAATTCTTTTCAAACTCTTTCAAAAAGTTGAAGAGGAGAGAATACCCCTAAAGTCATCCTATGGGATTAACACTACCCTGATATCAAAGCCAAAGACACTAAGAGAAAAGAAAACTATAGGTCAATATCTTTGATGAATATTGATATAAAAATCCTCCATAAAACAGTAATAAACTAAATTAATCAACATATTAAAAGGATTATACAGCATTTTTCAGTGGGATTTACTCCTGGAATAAAGGATGTTTCAATATATGAAAATGAATCAATGTAATAAACCACATTAGCAGAATGAAGGAAAAAAACACATGATCATCTCAATGGATGCAGAAAAGGCGTTTGGTAAAACTAAAAATGCTTTCATGCTAAAACCACTAAAAAACCCCTCAGAGTAAAAGGAAACTACTTCAACATAATAAAAGCCATATATAGAAATCCACAGAGAACATCATATTCAAGGGTGAAGGAATGAAAGCTTTTTCTCTAAGATCAGGAACAAGGCAAGAAGGCCCATTTTCACCACTTCTATTCAACATGGTATTAGAAGTTCTAGCCAAGGTAAGTAGGCAAGAAAAAGAAAGAAATAGCATCCAAATTGGAAAGGAAGAAGTAATATTATATTTGTTTACAAATAGTATCTTATATGCTGAAACCCCTAAAAATTCCACCAAAAATTTGTTAGAACTAGAAAATTCTGCAGAGTAGTGGGACACAAAATCAACATGCAAAAACTAGTTGTTCTTCTATACATTAATAATAAGTAATCTGAAAAAGAAATTTAAAAACTTTACATTTTTATTTACAATAGCATCAAAAAGAGTAAAATACTTAAGAATCAACTTACTCAAAGAGGTAAAAATTCCAGTGATGGTTTTGCAAAATTAGAAAAATCTATCCTAAAATTCATATGGACTCTCAAGGGACCCTGAATAACCAAAACAATCTAGAAAAAGAAGAACAAAGTTAGAGAACTCACACTTCCTGATTTCAAAACTTACTATAAAGTAATCAAAACAGTGTGGTATTGGCGTAAATACACACACTATGCTAATGAAATAGCACAGAGACCCCAGAAATAAAACTTTGCGTATATGGTCCAATGATTTTTGACAAAGGTACAAAGATCATTCAAAGGAGAAAAGATCAGTTTTTCAACAAATGTTGTTGGGAAAACTGGATACCCACATGCAAAAGAATGAGGTTGGACCCTTACTTTACACCATATACAAAAATTAACTCAAAATGGATCAAAGATATAAATGTTAGAGTTGAAGCTATAAAATCCTTAGAAGAAAACACATGGTAAAAGCTGTGTGTCATTGGGTCCAAATGCCATTGTAACAATGATTTCTTTATGACACCAAAGACATAAGTAACAAAAAAAATAACAAATTTTACTTCATCAAAATGAAAAAGATTTCTGTATCACAAGATACTATCAACAGAGTAAAAAGGCAAACCATAGAAAGATTGAAAATATTTGCAAATCACAAATCTGATAAGGGATTAATATCTAGAATAAATAAAGAACATCTACAACTCAACAATAAAAAAACAACTCAATTTAAAAATGCACAAAATACTTGAATAGACATTTCTCCAAAGAAGATATAAAATGAACAGGAAACACATGAAAAGATGCTCAACATCACTAAGTATCAGGAAAATGTGAAATAAAACCACAATGAGATACCTTTTCACACCCATTAGGATAGTTACTATCACAAAATCAGAACATAACAAGTGTTGGCAAGGATGTTGAGAAATTGGAACCCTTGTGCTCTGAGTGTGAGAATATAAAACTGTGGAAAACTGTGTGGCAGTTCCTTCAAAAATTAAAAATAGAATTACTATATGATCTAGAAATTCCACTTATGGGTTCTGAAATAATAAAAATCATATTTATCAGCCTCTGTGTCCAGTTCTTGGCACAGAGCTCCTGAAACCTTTGTAATTTCCCCAGTGATAAGAACACTAGGAGAATCTTTTGTTCTATTGAGGCTACTCTGGGTGGGCTCCTGGATGCCTCCTGAATGGGGGCTGGTCACCAGAAAGACCAAGCCCTGATTAGAAGCTTGGAATTTTTAGCCCTACCCCTTATCCTCCAGAGAGAGGAGAGGAGCTGGAAATTGAGTTAATAATTGATCATGCCTATGTGAGAGAGCCTCCATAAAAGTCCCAAGAGAAGGCGGTTCAGAGAGCTTCCAGGTTGGCAATGACAAGGACTGCTTGGAGACTGGTGTACCTGGAGATGGCATGAAAGCTCTGTGTACCGTCTCCATACCTTTCCCTATGCACCACTTCCAACAGGCTGTTCTTGAATTATATCCTCTTATAATAAACTGGTGACCTAGTAAATGTTTCTCTGAGTTTTGTGAGCCACTCTACCAAATTAATCAAACCCAAGGAGAAGGTTGTGGGAACCTCTGGTTTTTAGCCAGTAAGTCAGAAGTATAGGTAACAGCCTGGGCTTGTAACTGGCATCTGAAGTTGAGGCGAGGTTGGGTGGGTGTGCAGACTTATAGGACGGAGCCATCAACCTGTGGAATCTGATGTATCTCTGGGTTGTCAGCATCAAATTGAGTTGAATTATCTGGCGACCAGCTGGCATTCCAAGAATTGCTTGTTGGAGGTGTGGGGAACCCTCCTACATGTGAAAAAGTGAATCTGAGAACACCATTTATGGGTATACACGCAAAAGAACTGAACGCAGAGGTATAAAGACATATATGTACACCCGTGTTCTTAACAGCATTATTCAAAATAGCCGGAAGCTGGAATCAAGCCAGGTGTCCATCAATGGACGAACTGACAAAAAAATGTGGTGTATACACATAGTGGAATACTCTTCACCCTTAAAAAGAAGGAATTCTGACACATGCTATGACATGGATGAACCTTGAGGACTTTATGCTAAGTGAAATAAAGCCAGTCACAAAAGGAAAAATACTGTATGATTCCACTCATATAAGGTACTTAGAGTAGTCAAATTTATAGGAATAGAAAGGAGAATGGTGGTTCCCAGGGGCAAGAGGGAGGGATAACAGGGAGTTGTTGCTTAATGGGCACAAAGTTTCAGTGCAAGGTGAAAACAGTTCTGTGGAAGGTTGGAGGTTATGGCTACACAACTATGTGAATGTATTGAATGACACTGAACTGTACACTTAAAAATGGTTAAAATTTTATGTTATGCATATTTTATGACCATTAAAAAATTAATTATTATCAACAAATGAACAAACACTAGCTACATGCGATAGCATGGATGAATATCACAACCATAAGGCTGCATAAAAGAAATTATATTCAAAAGACTATATATTTTATAATTCCATTTATATAAAATCCAAGAAAGAAACAAAACCGAGGTCTGGCTTCTAGTAATGGTGGAGTAGCCTGTTGAACTAACACTCTCACAGATAACAATGATAAAATCTGCACAAAATATTATATATATTTATACAGACTCGTGTGGCTATATGTAATACACATAAAATAAATGTGTACTTGTGTGTATGTATAAATCACTTCCAAAAGCAAGCAGAACTGAGAGGGAATCTTCCTTTAAATGATGGGAATTGCACCAGGAGATATTTGCAAGCTTGAGTCTTTTGCCTCAAAGCATTCCAAAATCTGCACATGGCCTAGACAGGGGAAAAACTACAGTCTTACTTGTCATGTTAGAGGATGTATTTTTGGGCTGGCAGAGTAGCTGGAAAGTTAGGGGAGAAATTCTGGAAGGGAGGGAGCCACAAAGAGGAAAATCGCAAAATATATATGTAAGTCTCTCCCCCACACACTCCAAATTGGCAGATCTTTGAACAACACACATGCAGGGTAGGCCCCAGAAGGCCTAGTGTAAAAATAGCAGTTGGAAGATGAAAGAACTAAACTAGGATTTCAGTTATGCCCACTGTAAATGAGATAGGATTGGAATTTCAGTCTAGCCAAGTTGATTCCCTGCTAGAAAAATAACAAAACTCTTCCAAGGAATACAATAGAATCCGGAGCCTCTATACCTATCTTTCATGATTTCCAGTACACAATTTAAAAGAAGCACGAGATTTGACAAAATAGGAAAATGTAATCCATATGTGACCAAAAGCAGGCAGTAGAAACTCTCCCCAATGTGTTCTAATTAGCAGTCAAGAATACGAAAGCAGTTATTATAAAGGTGATCATGGTGGTAAAGAAAAATATTCCCATAGTGAATGAACAGATGTGGGAACTCAGCAGAGAAGTGGAAATTACACAAAAGAACCAAATAGGAAGATGAAATAAAAAAAAATACTTTTGAGTTTACCGGTAGATTAGAAATAGTAGAAAAAACATGAAGATACAGCAATAGAAATTATCCAGTCTGAAGAAAAGAATGTAAAAATTTTGAAGAAAAATGAAGAGAGCCTTATGACCTGTGAGATGATTGAGTCCCAAGCAGAGAGGGGAGAGACAGAAAAATTAAATGAGGCAGAAAGGCAAATCAATAAGTAATAGCATAAAACTTCCAAAGTTTGTTGGAAAATCTAAAATTTTAGATCCCAGAAATTCAGCAAACCCACAAAATAAAATATAAAAGAAAAGCATACTTAGGTACACGATAGTCAAGCTACTAAAATCCAAAGATAAAAAGAAATTCTTAAAAGCATCAGGGAAATACACACATACAGTGGAAGACATTACATACAGGGAGAAATACTGTGAATGATGGATGATGTACTATCAAAAACAAAAGAGACAACTCAACAACAAAATGACATCATTCAAGTGCAGAAAGAAAACCCAAAAGTCAACACAAAATTCTACATTTAGCAGAACTCACTTTCAAAAAGGAAGTAGAAGCCATAATAAGATACTGCACGCCTATTAAATGGCTGAAATAAAAAATAAAATTGCAAATACGACGTGCTGGTGAGGACTAGGAGCAATTAGAACTGGGAATGCAACATGATAGTTGCATTCAGAAAACAGTTGAGCAGGTTCTTATAAAGCTAAACATACACTTATTATATGACTCAGATATCCCACTCCTAGGTATTTACTGAAGAAAATTGAAAACTAATGTTTAAACAAAAATCTTTGTGGGAATCTTTATAGCCATTTTATTCATACTTGCCAAAAGCTGGAAATAAACTAAATGTCCTTCATCAGGTGAATGGAGAAAGAAACTGTGTTGCATTGGTACATTAGAATAGTACTTGGCAATAAAAAGGATAAACTCTTTTTTTTGTGTGTGAGGAAGATAAGCCCTGAGCTAACATCCAGTGCCAATCCTCCTCCTTTTTCCCCCCAAAGCCCCAGTAGATAGTTGTATGTCATATTTGCACACCCTTCTAGTTGATGTATGTGGAACACGACCTCAGCATGGCCTGAGAAGCGATGTGTCAGTGCGCACCATGGATCTGAACCTGGGCCGCCAGTAGGGGAGCACACGCACTCAACCGCTAAGCCATGGGTCGGTCCCAGGATAAACTCTTGATTCACACAACAACATGGATGAATCTTGGCTGCATTTCTCTAAGTGAAGGAAGCCAGATTCAAAAGGCTGTATAGAATATGATTCCATTTATATGACTTTCTAGAAAAGGCAGAATTACAGGGATGGAAAATGATCAGTGGTTGCCAAGGGATGGAGTAGGGGAAGGGGTTGAATACAAAGGGATAGCATGAGAGAACTTTGGGAGTGAAAAACACAGCTCTGTATGGTACTGTGGACATGTATGCATGACCATAAAGTCAAAACCCATAGAACTGTACACAGCAAAGAGTGAATTTTACTCTGCAAATTTTAAAAATCAATCAGGATGCTGGGGAACCCAGATGGAATGCAGTGACAAATGAATCTCACTGTATTACAAGCATGTGACATAACCATACAGAAGGAGTGGGGATGAAAGGTCCTGACCTAAGTTACTTTGGAAGACAGTGTTTTGACGGGATACTGTAAAACTAAAGTACTGGACATAAACACTGTACTCTAGGTGGTCAATTTGTTTTTCATAAGGGTATGGATTAGCAATTCTGAAACTAGTTGACACAGTAAACATATTGTAGCTAACTGGAGTTAGGTTTCTCACTGTTGGTGAAAGAAGTTACAAATAAACAAAAGGAGAATGCTAGAATAAACCCAGTGGTGCTGGCTTGGAGTTGGAAGTATCAGTATGAATCCATGTCTCTTTTAATATATCTATCAAAAAAGATAGATAGATTGATAGATCGATAGACAGATGCGTATACTTGAGTTTATATTCATACATACATTTCCAAGCTCTGCTGAGAGGGACTAGAAGCAGTGACACTCTAATATTAATGAGCACATCTAGCTCCCAGATCTTGTTTTCTAAATATCATTCTCCAATAAAAAGAACCAGGTTTTCTTGGAGAAATGGCTAATTCTAGGGCTGGAGATAGAAAATACAAAATGAGCCTGGATCATCTTGTAGTGCCAGAAAGTAGGAAAGTGCTTTAAAACACACACACACACACACACGCACACACACAGAAAATGATGGGACGTGTCAAAATGAATCAGTCTAAAAGACTTCCCAATGACTCAAGCTGGAAAACTGTGAGCAACAAAATAAATAATGGTAGCATTGGATTATTACCCAGAGACTAAAATAAATATCCACGAGGCTATACTGATATAAAAAAGATTAAATAAGAAAGGAAGGGAAGGAAGAAAGAAAAAAGGGAAAAAAAAGAATGAGAGAAAGAGAGAAAGAAAGGAAGAAGGAAAGGAGAGGGAGGGTGGGGAATCTTCCTCACAGAGTTCCAAATAATAAATGCGCTAGATAGCATGAAATTGAAAATCGCCACTAGAACGCTACAGTAATAATTACTGTTGGAAAGATTGACTGATGAATGCAAAAACTGTGGAGGAAACTTAAAGAAGAAACAGTACAATTGCAGAGTCTCAAAGCATTTCCTTCCAAACATTTAACTTATTTCTCTTATTTCTTTAAAATACCTATGACTATTTAAAGCAAATTTATAACACTGTATTGTGGGATTTATAACATGGGTAGATGTAAAATTTATGACAACAATAGCACAAAGGACAGACAGAGGTAGATGGAACCGTTCTGTAGCAAGTCTTCCATATTTTACATTGATTAAACTGGTGAACTATTAAGTCTAGGTAGGCTGTGATATGTTAAAGATGCATATTGTAATCTGGACCAACCAGTAAAAATCCAAAGGTGTGTCACTTAAATGCTAATAAAGGAATTAAACACCATACCAAAAAACGTTTGTACAAGACTGTTCACAGGAGATGACCTGCACGTCCCCAGGAGCAAGATGAGCGCACTTTGGGGCATCCACAGAGCAGAACGTCCTCAGCCGTGCCAAGGAGAAAACGCTGACACACATATGCTGAGAGAGACTCATCAACCTCGTGCTGAGGGAGGCAAGCTGGACAGAAACCAACACACATGGGATGATTTCAGCCAAGATGAACCTATGCTGAAAAAACCAGAACAGGGGTTGCATCGGGGGAAGGAAAAAATTGTCTGGGAAGGAACAGGAAGGAGTTTTCTGGGGGTGATGGAACTATCCTATTCTTAAAGGGATGAAAGTTATATGGGCATGTTTATTTGCCAAAACTGTACGGTTGAGATTTGTGCCTTTCAGTGTGCATACATCTTACTCACCACACACGCACAAAGGCTTAAAAGAATAATAAAGTGAGGTGAGAATGGGATGGAGTGTGGATGAAACAAAAATAGCAGATGATTAGTAGTTGTTGAAGCTGGGTGATGGGGCTACTATGCTATTTTGCTTATTTTGTATATTGTTTAAATTGTTCTGTAATAAAACACTTGTATAAGAAGACAAACTCGATATACAGTGTTCACTGGTAAGATATCAGTTACCTTTGGGGAGGAAATAGGGAGAAAGGGATTGTCGGGGCCTGAGTAAAGCTGGTGTTAGTTCTTGGTCACACAAGTGTGTTCGCTTTGTAATAATTCTTTGAGATTTACGTGGATGACTTCTGCATATATTTCTGTACGCATGTTATACATCAATAAACATTTTAAATCCTGCATATTTGCACAAAGATACTAAGTCAATATCTTAGAATAACAGCAGTGTTTTGTTTTAAAGTGGAACACATTCACTCATGACACCATTAGATGGATTTTAATACTCCCAAGTATCTATTAATGCCCTCATCCCTGCGTGGCTCCTGGGTCTTTCCATTTTTGCCTCAGTTTTGTAAGTGGCATGGATTTGAGTTTTTATGATGCCATCTTTCTCCAGCAAGGTCCACCCCCACCACGATGCTCACCAAGGCCTCGACACCTAGCACAGTGCCGTGTTCACAGCATGCACTGAAGACCTGTGAGACTGGGTTGGATGAGGAACAAAATGAGGAGCTCATGATGTTCGTAACTTATGTCTAGGTGCCATACTGTGACTTAGGAAATTGGTAGAGTTTTTCGATAGCTTTGCTATGCCTTCTAATTTTTCCTATTTAAAACAATGGGAAATAGGGTCTCAGAGTTCTTTCTCAGAGAAAGTCTGACATTTCAGGCACAGATTACTGACAATTATTAATGGCATATGACTTTCCCACCTCATCTTAGTGTTAAGTTTTTAATTCCTTACCTTGGAAATGACCTAACATTTCTTCTTCCAAATCTTGTAGTAATACCGATGCTCCAGAAAGTCAGGTCACAGATATTCTGCTGTTGTGCATCCTCCCTGCAAAGAAGTGGAGCTGTGCATCCACCAGTCTAAGAAGTGTGTGGTGCTGTAGTATTTGGAGTCAATCAGAAAAGCTAAATGGAAAAACGACTTCAGAGAATTATCACCATAACCCCCCACAGCAACAAATTATTTTGTGATTCTGAGGGTATATTCAAACAAGGATATTAAAACTAGTTCCCAAGGAGCCAGCCCTATAGTAGAGCAGAAATTGCATATTACCTTCCTGCACAAACTTGCCTAACATTGTGGGAAGGACCAAAGGGACGTTTCGGTGTTGTTGCCTATGTTAACGAGGCCAAGAGGTCCACACTGGGATAAGGAAGTCCAGTGAACCAGCCTGTGTGCAGCGTGGGAAAAGGGACATGTGTGTGGTCCCCTGAAGTGGCTTAGGGGTCACTTACCAGTGCGCCTGAGTTTCCTGTCTGTATAATGCAGGAATTGGGGCTGTCCAATGTGATGTTTTCTCCTTTTTATGACATGGCTCAGGGCAGTCCTTCTAAGACTCCTGACCAAGGTATGGGCCCTTCAGGCAGATTGGGTCCAAAGGGAGGATCTCTGCAGCGACCCTGACCACGGGTCCAGAGCGAGGATCATGGCAGCCTGGAGGGATGGGGGGATGGTAGGACAGTGGCCTTGAAAAGGCAAATTCCAGGATCCCAGGCACCTGGTAGTTCCATTTTAGATATTGAATTCACATTTCAAATACTGGCCAGGGAGCTTCCACCAGGGCTGCAAGCAACCTCAGCAACAGCCAGGCTGGTGAGCCCCACCCCTACCTGAGTCCCGGCCTCAAGGGATGCAACCCAACCACACTGCGCATACTCTGGGAGGTGGGCAGGGCATGGAGAATGGGCGTGGTATAGAGAAGAGGGTTGGATGGAGAATCAGAGGCGTGGAGCCCAGGGCCCGAGAGACAAGGCACGAGTTGGGGCCACGAGCTGTGCATGCTGGGAGCTTTTCTCTCTTAACCGCTCCCAGCTGGCAACCCGTAGGGCTGCAGGACTAGAACTCCCAGGAGGCTCTGGGCACGAGGCCGTGCCTAGCTATGGGGGGAGGAACAGGGCAATGTGAGCTTGGCCGAGGGCCAAACCCCCATTGAATCAGGACTCTGGCCCTGCACCCGCTCCAACTGGACTGAGTCCCGGAGGGAATGAGAGGGACCAGGGAGTTAGGAGGGTGTGGCGGCTGCAGTGGCAGCCGCGGGCCTGCCACATGCAACTGCTTTTGTCCAAAATTGAAGCTGGACTGGCGCCTCTTCCCCACCACCTCCCTCCGTTGCTTGATTCCTCCTCCCACCTGCATGCCTGTGGGTCTTTCCACAGCCTCCTACCTAGTCCAAGGCCAGGTGTTTCTCTAAAGTGCTTATGGGAACTGGTTTGACATCCCAGAAACTTTCCAGTTTGCCTGCTGCCCTCTGCCATCTCCAGCCAAAGTGCCATCATTTCATCAGCTTTTGGGAGACATTCGCCCTTGTGGCCCCTTTTGCAAGCACAACTTAAGAGTTTGCAGGGTGGTAGCATTGGCTGTTGCTTGCCTTTTTCACAGGTGTGGAAGTTGAGGCATCCTCGGGGTTAATCATTGGTTTCCCCAGGATCTGCTAAGAGCAGAGGGGAACAACACAATTCCCAGGCAAGTATCTAGTAAGCCGTTTTCACTAACCCATTCCAGTGCAGAGGCCTCCAAAACAGCATCCTTAAGATGAGAATAGCTTAAGCATTTTGCCCTTTAGATTGATCACCTAATCTCAGTTCAGGCCTGAGTGGCCAGTCTCTCAGGGACATGAGTGATGACTCTGATCCTTCAGGAAGAGACCGGTGGTCCAGCTTTGGGAGAGGCATGTTCATGGTAGACAGCACCTGGGCAGCATTTGAAACCCGTCAGCTTTAACATCTCTGCTTTGGATTCTGGCAAGTTTCCAGGATAAACATGCCCAGGGATAGTCAAATGTACCGTATTCTTTAAAAATTGATTAGAGTAGTGAAAGGAACAGAGCATAAAATATCCTGATTATTTGCAAAAGATGAAATGCAAGCAAGACCTTCTTGTTAATTTTTTTCTCCTCATTCTCTTGGCTGTACTATACGCTTGAATGCAGAAACAAAAAATTTGCATTGCCAAGTTATCTTTTCCTGAGATTGGTAAATTAACTTAAAAGTCTTATTGAAACCTGTGGAGGAATGGTTAGCAGCTTTCATGATTCATGTCCTCCCTAAAAACCTGGGTGTTGATCTACATGAAAAAAAGTCCTTGTTTATATTACACATCCCAATAGCTTACATTTCCGATTCCTGAATGTGGGATATCATCAAAACAACTGAAAAAGCTGGTCATGGAAACTGGACCCTGTCACTATGTGAAGAATTTACCTCTTTATGAATTAATGACTCGAATTCTTTAACATTTTTGTAAAGAACGGACGAGAAACTCTGCAGTGTCTCTGAATGTGGCAAGACGGGGAATTCTCCTTAGACCACATCCTCGAGTTCTTCTCTCGTGTTCAATAGACCCGGGTGATAGTCCGTGTGGTCAGGTGCAGCGCCGCTCCCCCAGCCCCCAGTGTTCCATCCTACTCTGGCCTGTGACCTCTTCAGGGGGTTCTGATGACACTCATCCACAAGGGTTGGAAGGAGACATTGTAACATGAGGATATTCATCATCTTAAAACAACGATTAATGGAGAGGAAAGTCTCGGGATCTGTGTGCTCCGATGCAACTGCTGTTGGGGTGTGGCTTCAGTGACCACTGTGCTCCCAGCAGTCCCCACAATGGCTGTCTCAGACATTTGATCTCCTGGTGCAACCACAGCAGCTGTTGACAGAGCTGAGCGCTCGTGGTTCAATGTCTTCCGTCAGATTTTGTGGCTCTGACCCTCCTATGCTCACCCCCTTCCCATTCCTATCTGCTGAGTTGATTGCTTTGTAGTTGTTTCCTAGGAGCCACTGTGTGTAACTGGATTTCACAGTGTCTTTAGAGACCCATCTTCACTACACGAGTCACTGTACAACAGTGACTTATCCTGGTGTAGCCCGTGTTCATCATCTCCAGTGGAGCTGTGAAGAACCCTGCTTACTAGTACCCTGTCTCATTCTCATGCTGCTGGGGCTGCTTATGAAGTTGAGCATCCCGTCTTTGGTCTCATTGCCATTATTCTTTTCATCGATTATTTTGAAGTCGGATATGACTTTGTTAATAATGTGGACACTTGCTGTCACAGGAACTTTTATGTAACTTCCCCAACAGCTCTGTGAAGTAGTCCTGTGATCCCCATTTTACAGGGGGGGACACTGAAGCTCAGAGAGATGGAGTAGCTTCCTTCACG
Organism: Diceros bicornis minor; assembly: GCF_020826845.1. Lineage (NCBI taxonomy): Eukaryota > Metazoa > Chordata > Mammalia > Perissodactyla > Rhinocerotidae > Diceros > Diceros bicornis. Next base: position 358,728 of record NW_026691153.1, read on the forward strand.
TCACACAATTTCTCAGTATATTTTGTGTCTCCACCTGGAGCTCCGCTTCTCAGGTGAGTGCACTTAGGTGGTGTTCCACTTTATGCCTCTCTGCCAGTCTCCCCAAAGGCACACGCCCCATCCTGAGTCCATTGTCTGCTTGATGGCAGTCACCCTGCACAAACAGTCTCCGGGCAGGGATTGGACTAGCGGGGCGTGGTCCTCCGGCTTACTCTGGGCAGGTACTAGGTTCATGGCGAGAGCTGGAGCAGTGGAAGATACTGACCGTCACTCACCTGGAAGGTTTGTTATGTAGAAATACTCCACTGACTTTTTGCAGGTGTCATGTCTTCTTTGTCTTCATTGCTCCTCTGGGCATTCTCCTACAGTCCAGGCTGTGCAGTAACATAGAGTACAGAGACTGGTGAACATAATACTGTTGCCATGCACCAAATGGTCACATCACTCATTTTTCTAATTATGAAACAAATACACACTGTAAAAAAGTCAAATTGCACTGATCTATGTAGAGTAAAGTGAAACATTCCCCTTTCATCCCCTTCCCTGCAAACTCACTCTCCTACTCAGAAGAAACTATTGTTAAGAGGTTGTGACTTATTCTTCTGGAAATTTCTTATGAATTTATAAATACACAAAATTTTTTTTAAACATAAATTACATAACTACATCGTTTGCAATTTGCTGTTTCCTAAACCATATATCATAGACCTCTCTCCTTATCAGTGCACATCACTCTAACTTACCTTTTTAGAAGTTTTAGAGGTATTCCAAAGAATAGGTATACCATGATCTGTTTATATCTTCTTTGATAGCAAAGGGATTACATCCAGTTTCACTATTATACATAATGCAGCTATAAGATCCTTGTATGGAATTTATTACACTGCTTTCAACTGCTCAATATGCTTTGTTTCCTTTTAGTCAGAGACTATGATATATTTTTAACACTTTTACGGGAATTATTTTATAGGGAAATTAATTTTATCACTGAATAACGACATTTATGCGGAAGCTGGACTTCAAGGTCATCCATGTCAGTATTCTGGAGAAAAATAATGAAACTTAGAAGGTATTATGCTTGCTCCATCACATTCTAACAAGTCATGTTAACAATGTGAGTTGAATCTTTGAATAGCCTCTACTTTCTCTGTTCAGATGAACGATGACTTTTTCTTGTCTTGAAAACTTCTGACTCCAAGAGCTCTCAGTTGGGTTTCAGAGAGGGTAAGATATTGGTGTTGTATCTATTTCTCTTCAGCTGTAGGCTGCGTCTTCTAAAGATCATAGAATTGATCATGGTCCAATCGATATATGTGATTTGGTTCAAAAATTCAAAGTAATGAACTCAACATAGGAATCTATATCTTTTGTTCTTAATAAAGAATTTCCTTTGATATCCTTAAGTCTCTGTGATTACTAGTAAAAACTCACCTATGGCTGAAGAGATGTGGTTCTGCTGACAATGTCTGGCTTGAACATCCCTAGTTAAGCCTGCCACATCTGTAGGTAGGTTACACTTGACCTCTTGATGACCTCTGCCCTTGGTCTTTGACCTGGGAAAAATAAGAATTTAAAAAAGCTGCTGTTATTAGCACTCAATGCTAGAAACGCCCATTAAAGAGTGAGTTTGGTTTGGTAAACCAAAGGGAGTATAAGCAGAACAAAGTCATTAATATCTATAAAATTTCAAAAAATTCTAATTTTTAAAAATATAACTCTGTTTTTGCCACAGTGCAAACTGTGTATATATGAATGAAGTATCCCTCTGTCCATTTCTTAAGTTATTTCCATTGATTTGATGGATTTATCTTCAAACCTGGATTCCAAGTGTGAAAGGACATCTTGGTCCTTCAAAAAAAAGAAACCATTGAGATTTAATTTTCCTTTAGCTCGGCATCCCAAAGGTTTGAGGAATAAATGATCATGTAATGATACAATGATTTTGAAATCTAATTGTTAATTAGAGGGGTGTAAGAGATGACCGAATGGTGGTTCATCACCATGGTCAAGGGTATTGTACACATGGACATGTAAACACGATTCAGGAAGCTGCTTCAGCACCGTGACATCACTGAGAACCACAGTGCAGGGGGATCTAGGCACAAAGCCGTCTGCCTCGATCTCCTGGGTTACATGTAGATCCAGGTGTCTTGACAGTGGCTTCAGAGAAGCTAACTTTTATCTATTTCTCCCCTTCCTTATCTCCAGTTTACCTCAAACACTCCTGACTACCATATTTTAAAGTAAGACCAATTATAGTTATCTATGTGAGATTCTTGTTTATTATTAGAGAGTGATAATCAAGGATACCATCAAATATCATTTAATTGACCTAATTAAATTTGTTGTACCTTATAATTGATTAGAACACTACATTTAGTTGAGCGTTTGATATTCACCAAGTGTATTAATCTGCTTACAACTGCTATGTGCCTGACTCCTTGTAGAAGTGTATCTTTGGCCCATCACAAGATTTTAATGACTCAAATCATCATAAATTAAGATAATGTACTGTCTTTTGGATGATAGGGAGACATATGGGTCCATTTTGGAAGTATGCCCATCTGTCTTTGCTGCCCATGGGAAGTTGCTGGTTACTAGGTCTCCAGGTGGCTTGCACAAGCCCTAGGTCTGTAATAGCTTGGTGCCTCTCCTTCTAATTGGGGTAGAAATAAAAGAGATCAGAGAGACTTATTAAAGTTTTGGTTGCATGAAGTCTTCTATGAAGACCATCCATGCATAGTGTTCTGGATAGCTCTCTGTTCCTAAGACTACTAGTTACTTAAAGGGCTTGTCGGGAACTGTGAAAGGTCTGATATTTTACCTTTCCTGCAAGCTAATAAGTCAGCCTACAATGGTTTTACAGATGCTGGCAAAAGACAGGAGACCCATGGGTCAGAGACAAAGGACTTAATGACACAGCAATAGCAGTGGCCAGAGTATCAGCATTGGCACTGGTTCACTAAATCCCACTTCCTACAGGCTGATACACAGTGGGCCAGGTGACATGCAGAGGGTTGCAAGATCTCAGAGCCTAAGGAATTCAAATCTTTGATAACGGGCAGGATGTCTGCTAACCTTTGCCCTGGGGGGGTGTTATTTTTATTATACTGGGCAGTAAGCAAGGCTACCCTTTGCTCCAAAGGAGGCCACTATTTCTATCTTCCAAGCCTCCCAGCTCTACACACATCCTTGAAAAGATAAGCTGGTCTTACTGGCTTTCAAAGATAAGCTTGAATGAGACTTGATCATCATTCAGTTCTTCTGTTTCCTTTATTGAGATTGTGCAAATATGCTCTTTTCTCTGTAAAGTTCATTAACTTTATTCATACATAAGGGATGCTTTTGGTTTTATTTGTTAAGTTGAAATTGTCTTATTAGAGGAAATGATGAAACTGTTATGGGTTGGATCTGAAAGTATGCTTTTCCAGGAAAAATGTGAAAGAAGATCAGTGCTCACAGAACTTTGCCACAAGGAGCTGATAGCAACTTAAATTATTTTAATTTGAATAGTGTTTTGTACATCTTTCTTCCATTTACTTCATCCTCTCTGCTTCCTGTAACTCTCATATGGGAATGGGGCACTTTCAGGGATTCACTGAACTCATTTACAATATTCAAATGGTTTTGTTTGTTGTGTTTTTTTTATTGAGGTAAAGTTGACATACAATATTATATCAGTTTCAGGGGTACAACGTAATGATTCAATGTTTGAGTATATATTGAAATGATCACCACAATGAGTCCAGTTAACATCCGTCCCCATACATAGTTACAAATGTTTTTGTCTTGTGATGAGGACATGGCATATTTCAAGGTGCAGAAGACTCAACGATGGTGTCATACTTTTCTATATACAGCTTGATGAATTTGGACATAAGTATACACCCTTGAGACTGTCACCACCATCAAGGCCACAAACATTTCCATCACCTTCCAAAGTTTTCTCTCACCTCCTTTATTACTATCATTCTGTGGTAAGAACTCTTAGTATCTACTCTAGTAGCAAATGTGACGTATGCAATAGAGTTTTGTTAGCTGAAGGCACTACGCCGTATCCTACATCTCCAGAACTTATTTATCTTGATAACTGAAACTTTGTATCCTTTGACAATCAGCTCCCCATTTCTCCATCTCCCCAGCCCCTGCCAACCACCATTCTAACCTCTGCTTGTATGAATTTCACAATTTTAGATTCCACATATAAGTATTTGTCTTTCTCTGTCTGCCTTATTTCACTTAGCATAATATCTTCTAGGTCCCTCATGTTGTCAAAAATGGCAGGAATTCCTTCTTTTTTCAAGGTTGAAGAATATTCCATTTCTTTATCCATTCATCATCAGTGACGTTTAGGTTACTTCCATATCTTCGCTATTGTGAATTAGCTGCAAGGAACATTAGAGTACAGGTATCTTTTTGAGACCCTGATTTCAATTCCTGTGTGTATATACCAGAAGTGGGATTGCTGGATCATATGCTAGTTTTCTTTTATGGAGGAACCTCCATACTGTTTTTCATAATGGCTGTACTAGTTTACATTCCCATAAGGGTTCCTTTTATTTACATCTTCACCAATATTCGTCATTTTTAGTTTTTCTGATAATCGCCATCTTAACAGGTGTGAAGTGATAGCTCATTGTGGTTTTGATTCGTATTCCCTGATGATTAGCGATGCCAAACACCTTTTCATAGACCTATTGGCCACTTGTATATCTTCATTGGAAAAAGTCTATTGTGGTCCCTTGCCCATTTTATAAATTGATTTGTCTTTTTGTTATTGAGCCAACACAAAAAAAGGAGAACAAAATTTCCAGGCATTATGGATGCTTCCCAGTTGATGCAGATGGTTTTGTGTTTACAGTGGTACCAAAAGATCATGTTTCGTGTTTTTTCTTCGGCTTGTTATAAGACCCGCAGTAGCTGCAGCATGGCAGATAATCGGGATCTTCTGGGTTTGGAGGTTTACAAAATAAATGAGTGGTAAGGATTTTTTATTTTTCCAAGGAAGTTATTGTGATCATTGTTCATGGAATCCAGGATTAGATAGGTGGAGGAGAAAATTAAGGTCAGGAATGGTGATCTGGCATTACTTCTGATCTTGAGGGACAGGTATTTACTGCATGAGTGTTTGAATAAAAATATTAGAGATCAGGAATTTGTGGTGGGTGAATATGTTTTCTGAATTATTTACTTTTGAACACAACCACTTGGATTATGTGAGCATCTGGGATATGGGAGTAAGTCGTTAGCAGGGGGTGGTTGATAATATCACTATTGATTTAACCTCTATGAACACCAAGTGGTCAATGGATTAAGCAAATGAGTAGACAGAAAACACAGAAATGGTAAAAATTGGGATTTAGTAAAGGACTGGGGACTGACTGTCCTGAGTGGGAGTGCCAGGACTTGTGCGGTTGAGAGTGACAAGGACAAGAAGAGAATAGAATCACACTCAAACAAGGAGGGGGTGTTAACAGGATGGAGGGGGAGAAATTATCTGGAGTAGCTTTGAGTTTTGACCTTGAGCTTTCTGTTCTTGATGCAAATCTGCCTGATGACATCCTGGGACACAGGTCAGATCTATCCCCAGGGGATCGAGGGAGGGTGGAAGTACAAAACAGCCAGGATAATTGTCCTAAAAAGGCAGGCTTCCTTTATCATTTGACCCACTTTCATGATTGGTTTATCTAGGGTAAGAGGAAAAGAAAGATGATAAGAAGGATGATAGTCACGTCTTCGCAGACTTGGTGAACACAGAAGGAGCAGCAGGGGCCTGGCTTCCTGAGGACAGGTTTAGGCTGAGGGCTAAACCCACCGCAACAGCCTGGAAGAAGCTACATCCAGCAGGATAGACGAGCACGGAAGCCAGAGACCTGCTGATGGCACCAGCTCGGCAACTCCTCCTGGAACAGCCCAGCCAACACCACTGTGTCCCATGACCAGGGCCTCCTGCCCAAAAATGGCACCCTGCTGCCCATGGGCTGAACAGATCCCTCTGCTTGTTAACCTGGACAAGATAGATGGGAATGTTTCAGAGAATGCTCAAGTGAGAAACTATCAAAACCACAGCCCACTCAGTCCCCTGCCCCACACTCCCCTCCTCTCTTTCCAGACCCACAGCCTCCACTCTGTCTTGGTCATCAGTTCTCTGCTCAAGGACTCGTCTTGGCTATAGAGCTCCTTAAGTTTTTCAGAGCTTTACCCGAGGGGAGGGGAAAGAGGGAAGGATAAATTTAGGGATAATGTGAGGGGTCTGAGTGCAAATCCCTTTTCTTTGACAACCCAAGAGATTCAACCTGCCTGGAGGAGTGTTCTCACTGGGCTCCTCTGAGCGCTAAGGTCTCATGGGACTGGGAGGGGACTCTCCTGTTGGTCACTGGGGTCTCCACTCCCCAGCTCTACAGAGCAGCTCTGTTTTGACCACTATGAGTTTCAACTGACCATAGAGTTCTGTTGCTATAAACACTTGAAAATCTCCAATGTGGCTCAACCCAGTACCTGACATTTAGGGAAACTGAGTCCTGAAGCAGAACTGGTTCACTAAGGACACCAGGAGACTTAGAGACCAACTGCCGACGCCCAGGCCCTGTCCCCAGCATTTGCTGCCTCCCAGGAGTTCCCAGCTGACTGAGGCGCCAATGGCAGTCATACAGGAGATCCCCCATCCATCCTGGTCCTCCTATGGAGAGAGGCTTACCCACGGGGAAACTTCCCCCGATGTGTTCTTCAGGTGGCTTGTGGAAGTTTTCTGCAGAGCAGAGATGACAGTACAGGGCGAGGAGAAGTTCTTCCAGATCTCGCACTCCTGGGGAAGGGAAAAGAATGAGGTGTGAGGTTGGGCACTGGAGCCCCGCTTGCTCTAGCTTCAGTCACCTTCTATTTAAATCTCCCCTCCTGGATGAGACAGATGCTCAGGGAGCCCCAGAAGGACATTTAGGACTCAGAGAGTAACACTCACAAGGAGGAGGAGTTTAGCTCAACCCAGGGAATTAGACAGGTAGGAAGTGAGCATCCTCCCACTAGGACCTGGAGTCAAGGTCAGTGGGCCCCTGGCAGGAAGCGCCTAGGGACTTGCAGGAGCTTAGACCACACACTGCAATCCTGGGAGCTGATAAAGGTGGAGAGGCAGTTCCCAAGTCTCCAGAGAGGGGCTCCACTGGGCCTCCCACGGCACGCCTGGGCCACCTGGACCCAGTGCTCTACCACCCTCGCCCTGTCCTGGGCTGTCATGCTCGCGTCCCTGAGGCAGGTGGTGATGACGAGGCTGGCCACCCTTCTGAACTGGTCGATGGTGGCCTGGATGGTGGGTGTCTAGTGCTCACTGCCAGGCTTGTTCTTCTTGTGCCAGGTGGATCCCAGGCACTGAGAGGGCACCACCTTCCAGAAGAGCTCCTGGGGAACAGGGGGAATGTCATCCAGCCCTGCCACAGGTCACCTCTGTGTCCACAGCCCCTAAAGTCCGACACAGGTGTCACAGTTTAGAGCTGGAGCTCAGGAAGCTCAGGATGTGTCCTGAGCCTTGTGAGAGTCCCTGGGTTTTCTTCTCTGTCCACCGAGGGTGCCCAGCACAGGATGACCCAGGACCCAATCCCGGCAGGGAAGGGAGAGGGGCATTTGCACCCAGCCCGTCCTGGCTAACTCCAAGCTCCAGATGGTGGCTCAACTCTGCTCATGTCAAGGAGGCATCTTCCACCACCTTGATCTCCGCTCTGATCCCACTCCCCATTCTGATGCACATTCCCCCGTGGCAGCTACAACCACTGGCCTTGTCTGTCTCCCTTGTAGGGAAGCACACATCAGGTGTCAAGTCCTGAGGCTGTTGAGCCTCCTGAGGAGACGGCAGGGCCACCGTAGACCTGGCTGCACACAGTGAGTTCCCCTCCACCGCTGATGGGCCAGGCCCTGTCCAGCTTTCCATCTCTTCTACCTCATGGAGCCGGCACAGCCACTCTGTGCAGCAGGTCCTGTTAGTGTCCACCTCTACGATCTGCAGGTGGACAGCAAAGGCTTGGGGGTTCCAGAAGTTGCCCAGGTCATACGGTTGGTAAGGGGTGGAGCTGGGATTTGGGCCCAAATCATGGGAGTCTGGATCAGGTCTGGGACAACGATGGCAGAGGGAAGGCCTGTTCCACCCTGCCCTGAGAGCCCAGCTGCTCACCGCATCCATCACGGTCAACCGCTCTACCACCTGCTTAGGAGAGAAGGCCGTGAGGTTGGGCTTCTTCTCACGCTCCTTAACAGCCACAGGTGGAGACAGACTTCCCACTAGAAATGATGGTCCAGGTGACTCCAGCTCAGCAGCTCCCACTCCTGCTGGAGCCGATGTTGGCCCTTGCTCCAGCTCCAACACTGCTGATGGAGGGGACGCTGGCTCCAACGCTAGAAGGGGTGATGTCAACGGAGCTGTAGCCAGCTCTACCTCCACCACTGCCCACTGCTCTGCTTCTGCCACTGGCTGGAGCTCTGCAGCTGGCGCTACAGTGGGATAAAGAGAAAGATTCACCCACATAGCTGACTGTCCATGTGTCCCTCTAAACACAGGAAAGATCCCACTTCCCTTCCAGGATTATGCAGCCTGCAGTCCCCCTTACCCTCTGCCTCTGTCTCAGTGGCCTCCAGAAGCTCAAACCGGGCAAGGGTAAGAGGGTCATGGCAGCTCAGCTCCGAACCAGGCAAGGTTACCTGCGTGTACATCCCCTTTAGCTTGAAAAAGGGACAGCCCCAGTCTGGTCATGCCCTAGTTCTGCTCCAACCTGGTTATCTCAAGGTCCTGAGTGTGGAGACCCTCTGCTCCTGCTCTTATCTCAGAGCAGCACTGGATGGTGTTTGTGGCCTCAGGCACCTTCCCCTTGCCTAGTGAGTTGGTGAAATTGAAACCATTGGGCAGCTCCTCGATGACCTTCTGATTGGAGTTCTGCAAAGACTGCTCTGGAGCTGGGCCAGAAGGAATCAGGGGCTGCCTGCACACTGCCACTGGGGTCAACCCCCAAGAGAAAGTCTGCTCCTCAGTTCAGGCACAGAGGGACATCCCTGCAAAAACTGTGGTCAGGCAGGAAAAGAGATGAAACCTCTATGGCTCAGTAACATAAGAGTAGAGGAGCTCACCTTCTCATGCTGCCAGCCATGACCTGGGCTATGAACATGACAGGCCCACCATGCTTCCGACACCTAACAACCAGCTCCTGCCCAAGAATGGCCTACCCCTCATACCCTGCCTTCTCCCCTCTGCACAAACACACACAGACACACACACACACGATGAAGTGTAAGGGGTGTGGGGCTGATCAGGTGGGATCACAGTTGTGTCCTGGCCTGCACTAGCCTTTCCTGGGCTGCCCCGTGTTACCCTTCACTGCCTCCTGCCAGATGTCCAGAGGCGTCGGGGATGAGGGCTGAGCCAACGTCGGCAACGACCAAAAAGTTTCTCTTTCTGGTTTTTTTTGAGCCTAGATCCTCCAAAATTTGGGATACAACAACAAAATATTTTTGCCTGTTGACTGTCTCCAGTCAAGTGAGCTGAATTGGGGGCTGTGGGTGCCTGGTTACCAGAGTTCTAAGATCTGTTGAGGTTTATGACCAAGGAAGTGAGGTCATTTTTCAAGATTCCTTTACCTGGGCCCCTTCCCTCAATCAGACTTGTCCAGAGCTGCCGCCTGTGCCCTGGCTGCTAACCCTCCTCCCCCATGTCATCTCTTGAACTGTACACAAGGAGCCTACACAGCCCTAGCCACAGCTCCCTGGAAACCTAAGTCGGGTCTTAGCTTTGAGGAGACAGAGACGAATGCAGACCTCCTTTTTCTTACCAGTTCTTCATCCTGAGAAAGTCCCTGTACCTCTCAGGTCCTCCTCAGTCTCTAAACCTGCACCATGGGGATCAGGCTAGAATCTACTTCCTAGGGATGTCACCCGGTGTATATGACATAATATCTATTACCCCTGTGGGCTGGTGTCACATGTACGTAAGGCACAAACTTAGAGATGGAAGAATAACAAGAAGGGGTGACAGGTAGCACAGAACACCACTCAAAACAGGCCTGGGTTCTAGCAATGTGATATTGGAACAGTCGCTTCCAACTTGGCCTCATTTTCAGGTCAGCATCATGAGGGGGTTGAAACTAATGGAAATTTAGATACTGCCATCCTGTGGCATAAAACCATTCAATTGTTTCCTGTTTAATGGAGAATGTGACCCAAGTGCCTCATCTTCGCATACGAGGTGGGCAATCTCCACAGTGGTACCTAGTAAGCGCCACCCATGGTATAGCCATCCCAGTGGAACCACTAAGTAGTTAGTAACTGGCTTCTTAACATAATAACAGCCAAAGTGATGGGATGTCTTGTCTAAATTTTAACTAAAAAAGTCTCTCACTTCCTCTTACTCCCTCTTTCATGTCCCATCTCTCTCTCTCTCTCTCTCACTCTGTCGAATCCCTGTAACTGAGGAATCAAATACCAGTGTTTTTGGGCTGCCCAATGTGGACGCCTAGAGAGGAGAGAAGCACGAGATTGCCCAGGCCAACAGACAGAAAGAAACTCAGGCTCTCAGTCCAAACTGAACCCTGAAAGCTGAGAGTGAACTTGGGGGCCAGTCCTCCCCAAGTTGAGCCTCAGTTGCAGGCCACACAAGGGGGTGATGAGGTAAGAGGGAAGAAAGGACTGTGGGAGCTTTCTGCCTGATCCACCTGGAAGAGTGAGGGCGAGAACAGTGTCATGTGACACTGAGTCCTCAGGAGAACCTGTGAGGTAGCTGGAATTCTCACACCTTCCAGATGAGGAAACAGCCTCGGGGAGGCCTGGCCCAAAGCCCAAGCTCACACCCAGAGTGAGAGTTGGAGCTTGGCTTGTTCTAGGATCACAACACCTTGGAGGATGGAGTGCTATTGGTACCAGATGCCTGGAGTCAGATGTCCACGGTCAGAGGCCAGCGGTGCTGGAGAGAAATGGAGTGAGGGGACTATGGTCTTACTGACACTCACCTCGACCCTGGCAGCAGAGGCCCTCCACGTTTGCCCCCCCACAGATCAGCCCTCAGAGAGTGCAGGAGAAGCAGCAGCAGCAGCAGGTGAGTGTGCCTGTGGGGGAGGGGTTCTGCCCTCCCAGCTGGAGGCCCTCAAATCAAGAGAGGAGGCCCCTTCCTCTTGCTGCCACAGTGCCTGAATCCCCCAGTAGAAGTGACCGGGGTGAGGGCCTGGAAGAGCTGGTGCAGAATGGGTTTGTTGTGGGGAGGGCCAGGGACCGCACACCCTGTGATTTGCCAGAAGCCGGCCCTGGGAGGTGAGGAGGAGGAGTGTGGTTTTCTTGGGCTGTGAAAGGAGGAGGAGTTGAGGGGAGGCTGCTAAGGGTCTTGGCTGCTCCCCGTGGGAACCCTGGGGTGGGCCAGGAGGCTGAGGGTGAGGACTTTTCAGGGGAGGCTCTGCAGGGGGCTGACTTGAGAGCAAGGACTCATCCCACCCACACCCCGATATCACAAAGTGTCGTCCCCTATCTTGGCACATTCCTTGGTCACCTGCTGATGCTGCACCTGCTGATGGGTGATAATCTCGAGATGGGTGCACCTGAGGACCAGGCAGGGAGGACCAGGATCCTGAGCCTTGGGATGGGGAGCCCCCGAACTGAGCTCTGAGCTCTCAGCACTTGGCACATCTCCTGTCATAAGAGCCTCTCAGCCACCCCTGGGAGCTGGGGCATCAGGCCCATCTTAGGGATGAGTGAACAGAGGCTCCACCTGAGACACCCATTCCGGTTCCTCAGGCTGGGGAAGCTCAGAGCTGCCTGACGGCACAGCTGCTTGAGGTTTTATCTGAGCTGGACGCAGCCTCTCCCTCCCACGCTGCCCATGGAGGGAGAGAGATGTCAGACCCCTCCAAGTCAGGCAGCACATAAGTGGCTGAGCAGTCCCCTCTGCCTGAGGCCTCAGCCTCCAAGTCTGTCATCAGAGAGGGTTGTGCTGCCAGGTCCCTCAGCCTCTACCCCATGTCCTGCTTCTCTGGAGCCCAGATCCCAGCCTAGGTCCAAGTCCTGTTTTCTGTGCATGCCCGGCCCCCTCTGGGGACCTGGCAGTAGTGCAACATGAGAAGGGGTGGGCCTAGGGGTCTAGTCAGGCTAGAGGGCCCTGTCTGATGGACTCTGGCTCTCTGCCTTCCAGGGGAATGAGATCAACCTGAGAAGAGGACTGAAGTGAACAGCTGCCGCACTCCCTGCAGGGGAGGGGAAGGAGGAGGAAATCAGAGACCCTCTGGGCAGAACAGTCCCTGGCTCCACCCCCTGTATCTTACATTTAGTGGAAGAGTTTGATAACAGAGAAGTGGGAGACCCAACCAATTGGCGGGTGGGTTGAGGGGAAGATGACATCAAGGAAAACATCCTGGAGGAGGGGCTGATTATTCCCATTCTGAGAACAGGTAGAGCCTGGATGGAACTGGAGGGAAGGAGGGTTCCCAGGATGGTCCCCTGCCCCACTCCTCACCACCCACAAGGTCCATGAAGCATCCCCCACCCAGGCCCTATCTGCATCCTCTCCTTCCCTCTGGTCCCAGGAATACCCAGTCATGAGGGCGATCCTTCTGCTCCAGGTGGCCGCAAAGAATTACAACCTAGAGCCCGAGGAGCGATTTGGGGCCTGGTTCTAGGACATGGAGCTGCTCAACGAGAATGATAGGTGAGGCCGGGCAGGAGTTGGGTGAGGGCAGGGGTGGACGCTCCCTGTTGGCCAGTCCAGAGAGCCTGTCTCCGTGGCCCCCCACTCAGCCCCAGGTCTTATTGCATGGCGACCTCTGGGACTCCTAGACTCCAGCTGCTGGGCAGGCAGTGGGGGGACACCTGAGGTGTGTCTCCTGGTAGGCTCACAGGTGCCTTTCTGTCCTGGAGCTACAGCCTGTCCTGCCAGCTGGACCCCCCAGACCTAGTTGGCCAGCAGAATACTCAAGGATAAGAAGAACCCGCCATCATTAAGGTCAGGGGTGAGTGAGTGTCTGGGCCGTGGTGACTGACTCCCAGGGGTTCAGTAAAGCTTCGGGCTAAACGTGCCCTTGGGGAGTTGGACAGCTGGCACTGGGATCCCAGCTCCACTACTGAGCAGTCCTGTGACTGGGGTGACTCTCTTCAGCTTCCTGAGACTCCGTTTCCTCCTCTGTGAAATAGGTGATACCAAATGATCTCTTGTGTGGCAGGGACAAATGGGGTACTGGTGGCTGACAGCACTGAGCACAGAGTCTGGAGCACTCAGTGCAGTGGGGACAGGGTGGGGGCCATGATTCTGAGGGAGGCCCCCCAGGGTAACCCGACTCTTCTACTCAGTCCCCAGGCCCCAACACCGAGCCCTGTACCAGTGGCCGATCACAGCCCCATCCTCAGCAGCGGGGACACAGCTGGGAGGCTTTCGATGCACTGGGCCAGCTCCTCCCACCTGACGGGAAGGGGAGCATTGTAAGCTGATCTCTGAGGTCCCCTGAAACCCAAGAGAGAGGGGACGACCCCACCCCAGCTCCCTGATGTCTCTACCCCAGCACCTATTCACCCATTGGGGAGGGACAGTAGTTATTTGTTGTAAATAATAAATGCCCTATTTGAATATTATATTAAAGTCCTGTTCTCTTTAGAGCTGGGAGTTGTGGTGTGGTTCTGTCGCTTTCTGTAGGCATGTAAGTGAGACACTGAATCTCACATTTCTCCTTGAATCACGAACTCTTCTGGGTTCATCAGCTTATTTTCTGTGGGCGAAGGGAGAAGGGCCAGCCCCTTCCCTGCTTAGTGGGGACACTCCCAAGTCCCCATAATTCCGAAGATCAGTTCATTTCAGTATCATTCAGCTCCTCCAGGAGCAGACATGGCCCCCACCCTTTCTCTTGGGATTTTAAGGTTGAAGGTACTTTCACAGGCAGAGCAACAACCACTGAAATGTGGGTGTCTTTAAAATAGCACTACCCAGGACAACGTCGTGCCACAGGCAGGGGCTGCCTTTCTCCATTCTTGAGGAACAGGGAACTTTTTCTGCTCCTCTTTTTGAGATTTCTTTTGACTAAATTTTAGGAACTTGTAGTTTTCTAGTTCAATCTCTGGAATTGCATCAGCTCTAAGTGATGAAAACAATGTAAAAAGATCAAAACTTTCACGTTGAGAGGACAAGGCCCAAGGAAGCTCATTTGCAAATGGACTAAAGGCAGGCAGGACCTCGCTCCTGAGGCCCCTCTAGGAGCTCCCTGTTCACCCCTGACCTGGATTTGAATCCTGCTGGGATCCTTGTCCAGGACTCTGAATTCCTTCTCCTGCTTGTTTTGTATCCAGGCGGAAAGATTTGTGACGCAGCTTTTAAGGCTACTGCTGGGTCTCGTTCCATAAACATGACTGCTCCCTGTGAACTAGGATTTTCAGCACCCCTGCCTTCCTTATGCAATTCCCTTTAGGGCAGAAATTCCCCAGAAGGCCCCAAGCCTCCTCCCTCGATGGATCCCGGGTGAGCTCTACTTTGCCAGTATAAGGGACCATAATCCTGGTCAGTGAGTGACCTCACACTGTCCCTTGCTGTCCAAGGTGACTTCTGAGCCCGTGTCATTCTGAGGTCCATGGTCTTGGACAATCCTCCAGTTTACACACTAAGTGTTGGTGTTACCAACTCGTCCAAATGGGGCAATTGGGCCTGAGCCCATAAACTGTGTTGCCTCTGGGTTTTTGTGTTTTTGTCCCCAGTCCTGTGCTGTGGTTACATTACCACCACCTGCTGGGGTGTGAACACTGTTTGGAGCTTTCAAAGATGACGCACGACAGAGGTGTGGGGGGCTACAGCAGGGAATGCCACTGAACCGATGGTCCATGGACGTGCATGAACACAGCCTTACCAATTAAAATACTGAAATGCTTCCCATCTGGTGGTGAACAGACACTGCTCTGAGCTCGCACCGAGAACCCACCCCATGACTAGGAGCTTTCAAATGGTTACCAAGTGGCATTTTGAACCTCATCCCTTGGGAACACCCTGTAAGACAAGGACCAGATGAATCGCTTGGCATTTGTGAGTTATCCCCTCACTTCTGATGGCTGCAAGTGTCACCCAGACACACAGGCTGCACTCTGCCAGGGAAGCCTTCTCAGGACAACCAGAAGCTGAAAATGAATCCTGGTTCCCAGCATCCCAAGCCCTTCCTGACATGGCACAGCCACCCAGGAAAGTGATTTGGTAACGGAAAGACTGGGAAGGCTGTACTTTCTCTCCAAAGAGAAAGAGAAGAGCCAACAGTGAAAGCTTGACCCCTCAAATAGACAATTAAATCCCAACAAGCAGTGGGTTCTTTCCGCATTATTGATGCTGAAAAGATCTCTTTTGATAATCGCACGATCCCCCAACTGCCATGTTCATCTCCATGAATCAAATTTCCAACACATATGGATCTAAAAAACTAAGGGAAATCTGGTATTTCCTTAGATGCAACTCTGAATTAGCATGCAACAGAGAACAGAAAAATGGAGACCAAGAAGTAAATATCTAATTTGAGAACATAGACACAAAAGTGCGTTTGAAATAATATTTTGGAATCTATTGGAATATTATACAAAAAGAATAATCCATTTTTAGTAGGTTTTACTGTGACTGTGAGGGGAAAAACTGAATCATCCCGTGACATTGATAATTCGCTGCTGACTTTAAAGTACAAATAAATAATATACATAGTAAAGGAAAATGAGAGAACAGCATGAAAAAGGAAGATCTTTCTCTCCTCACCTGAAACTCAACCTCTCACCTCAGAAAGAAACTGTTGTCTATATTTTCTATGTCTCGAAGCAGAGTTTAATAAAAGAAAAGTATCAATATATTTTAAAGTTTCAAGAGCTCAAAGCAAGGAAACATTAGGGACGCTGCCAAGAGACCTCACTGAGGTGCCTGCTCCATTTAATCTGCTGTCAGGACGGCCTTCTTAGACCCTCACTTTCTCTGCCTTGCTAGCAAGTGTGTCCGCCATCAGTGCTATCACCAGTCTCGCTCCTGTGCTCTTCACTGCCCTTTCCTCCTTCCTGATACCTCCACAGTGGAGCTGTGGAATGCACAGATCAGTTCCTGGAATCATCTCTGCCAAATCTGAAGACCAGCAGGAGTGGGAATGGGACCTGGAATGCAGACCACCTGCGAGCACACCTGGCAGGGATTCACCTGTGTGACTAGGTGCAAGTTTTTACAACGTTTTGGCAAGATTGAAAGGACTTACGTGTTGTCATGCACTGCTGCAGGCCTGGAGTCCTTGCGGTCTCTCGGGCCAGCAGATCTGGTGGGGCTGGTCCAAGTTGTCCTCTCAGAGACCAGAAATTGCCAGGATGGGATGGGATTCTAGTAACTGGCCTCTTGAATATGTCACTGGACAACCTCAAAAGAATGGAAATGCTTAAACCAGGCTTTGGTTTGGACTGGTTCCCACAGTTACGCTGCTTCTTCTGTGAAGACGTGACTTATCATCCTTCTTTTCCTCTTACCCTATAAAAACAAACCATGAAACTGGGTCAAATGATAAAAGAGGCCTGCCTTTTTTGGACAATTATCCTGGCTGTTTTGTACTTCCACCCTCCCTCTACGCACTCGAGATATATCTGACCTGTGTCCTGGGATGTCATCAGGCAGACTTGCATCAAGAACAGAAAGCTCAAGGTCAAAACTCAAGGCTCCTCCAGATCATTTCCCCCTCCATCCTGTTAACACGCCCTCCTTGTTTGAGTGTTAGTCTATTCTCTTCTTTTCCTTGTCACTCTCAACCGCACAAGTCCTGGCACTCCCTCTCAGGACAGTCGGCCCCCAGTCCTTTACTAAATCCCAAATCTTACCATTTCTGTGTTTTCTGTCTACTCATTTGCTTAATCCATTGACCACTTTGTGTTCATAGAGGTTAAATCAATAGTGACGTTATCAACCACCCCCTGTTAGCAACTTACTCCCATATCCCAGATGTTCACATAATCCAAATGGTTATGTTCAAAAGTAAACAACTCAGAAAACATATTCACCCATCACAGATGCCTGATCTCTAATATTTTTATTCAAACATTCATACAGTAGATACCTGTCCCTCAAGATCAGTAGTAATGCCAGATCAACGATTCTCACCTTAATTTCCTCCTACACCTATCAATCCTGGATTCCATGGACTATGATCACAATAATTTCCTTGGAAAAATAAAAAATTCCTTACCACTCATTTATTTTGTAAACCTCCAAACCCAGAACATCCCGATTATCTGCCGTGCCACAGCTACTGCTGGTCTTATGACAAGCTGAAGAAAAAGCACGAAACACGATCTTTTTGTACCACTGTAAATACAAAGCCATCTGCATCAACTGGGAAGCACCCATAATGCCTGGAAATTTTGTTCTCTTTTTTTGTTTGGCTCAAAAACAAAAAGACAAATCAATTTAAAAATGGGCAAGGGACCAGAGTAAAATTTTTCCAGTGAAGACATACAGGTGGCCAGAAGGTGTATGAAATTTGTTCAGCATCACAAATCAGGGAATGCAAATCAAAACCACAATGAGCTATCATTTCACACCTGTTATGATGGCGATTATCAAAAAAACTAAAGATGACAAATATTGGTGAGGATGTGGAGAAAAGGAACCCTCGTGGGAATGTAAACTAGTACAGCCATTATGGAAAACAGTATGGAATTTCCTCCAAAAGTGAAAACTAGCTTATGATCCAGCAATCCCACTTCTGGTAGACACCCACAGGAATTGAAATCAGGGTCTCAAAGAGATATCTGCCCTCTAATGTTCATTGCAGCAAATTCACAATAGCCAAGATATGGAAGTAACCTAAACGTCACTGATGGATGAAGGGATAAAGAAATGGCATATTCTTCAACATTGAAAAAAGAAGGAATTGTTGCTATATTTGATAACATGAATGCACCTAAAAGACATTGTGCTAAGTGAAATAAGGCAGACAGAGAAAGGCAAATATTCCCTTATTTGTGGAAGCTAAAATAGTCAAACTCACACAAGCAGAGGTTAGAATGGTGGTTGCCAGGGGCTGGGGAGATGGAGAAATGGGGAGCTGATGTTCAAAGATACAAAGTTTCAGTTATCAAGATAAATAAGTTCTGGAAATCTAGGATACGACATAGTGCCTACAGCTAACAAGACTGTATTGCATACGTTACATTTGCTAATAGAGTAGATATTAAGAGTTCTTACAACAGAATGATAGTAATAAAGGAGGTGAGAGAAAACTTTGGGAGATGATGGATATGTTTGTGGCCTTGATGGTGGTGACAGTCTCAAGGGTGTATGCTTAAGTCCAAATTCATCAAGCTGTCTATGGAAATGTATGACATCATCGTTGATTCTTCTGCACCTTGAAATATGCCATGTCCTCATCACAAGAGAAAAAATTTGTAACTCTATATGGTGACGGATGTTAACTGGACTTATTGTGGTGATCATTTCAACATATATACAAACATTAAATCATTATGTCGTACCGCTGAAACTAATTTAATGTTGTATGTCAACTTTATCTCAATTAAAAAACCACAACAGACAAAACCATTTGAATACTGTATATGAGTTCAGTGAATCCCTGAAACTGCCCCATTCCCATATGGGAATTACAGGAAGCAGAGAGGATGATGTAAGATGGAAGAAAGTTGTACAAAACAGTATTCAAATTAAAATCATTTAAGTTGCTATCAGCTCCTTGTGGCAAAGTTCTGCGAGCACCGATCTACTTTCACATTTTTCCTGAAAAAACATACTTTCACATCCAACCCATAATAGTTTCATCATTTTCTCTAATAAGAAAATTTCAACTTAATAAATAAAACAAAAAGCATCTCTTATGTATGAATAAAGTTAGTGAACTTTACAGAGAAAAGAACATATTTGCACAATCTCAAAACAGGACACAGAAGAACTGAATGATGATCAAGTCTCACTCAAGCTTATCTTTGAAAGCCAGTAAAACCAGGCTGTCTTTTCAAGGATGTGTGTAGAGCTGTCAGCCTTGGAAGATAGAAATAGTGGCCTCCTCTGGAGCAAAGGGCAGCCTGGCTTACTGCCCAGTATAATAAAAATAACACCCCCCGCCCCCAGGGCAAAGGTTAGCAGACATCCTGCCCGTTATCAAAGATTTGAGTTCCTTAGGCTCTGAGATCTTGCATCTCTCTGCATGTCACCTGGCCCACTGTGTATCACCCTGTAGGAAGTGAGATTTATTGAACTCGTGCAAATGCTGATACTCTAGCCACCGCTATTGTTGTGTCATTAAGTCCTTTGTCTCTGACGCATGGGTCTCTTGACTTTTGCCAGCATCTGTAAGACCATTGTAGGCTAACTTATTGGTTTGCAGGTAAGGTAAAACATCAGATCTTTCACGGTTTCTGACAAGCCCTTAAAATAACTAGTAGTCTTAGGAACAGAGAGCTATCCAGAACAATATGTATGGATGGTCTTCATAGAAGACTTCATGCAACCAAAACTTTAATAAGTCTCTCTGACCTCTTTTATTTCTACCCCAAGTAGAAGGAGAGGCACCAAGCTATTACAGACCTAGGGCTTGTGCAAGCCACTGGAGACCTAGTGACAAGAAACTTCCCATGGGGAGAAAAGACAGATGGGCATATTTCCAAAATGGACCCATGTGCTTCCCGGTCATCAAAAAGAGAGTGCATTATCTTAATTTATGATGATTTGAGTCATTAAAATCTTGTGATGGGCCAATGATACACTTCTAAGAGGAGTGAGGCACATGGCAGTTGTAAGCAGATTAATGCACTTGGTGAATATCAAACTCTGAACCAACTTTAGTGTTCTAATCAATTAAAAGGTACAACAAATTTATTTAGGTAGATTAAATGATATTTAATGTTATGCCTGATAATTACTCTTCAATAATGAACAAGAAGCTCATGTAAATAACTATAATTGGCCTTACTTTAAAACATGGTAGTCAGGACTGTTTGAGATAAGCTGGAGAGAAGGAAGGGGAGAAATAGACAAAAGTTAGCTGCTCTGAAGCCACTGTCAAGACCTCTGGATCTACATGTAACCCAGGAGATCGAGGCAAAGGGCTGTGCCCCTAGATCCTCCTGCACTGTGGTTCTCAGCGATGTCACGGGGCTGAAGCAGCTTCCTGATTCGTGTTTACATGTCCATGTGTACAATACCCCTGACCATGGAGATGAACCACTATTCAATCATCCCTTACACTCCTCTAATTAACAATTAGATTTCAGAATCATTGTATCATTACATGATAATTTATTCCTCAAACCTGTAGGATGCCGAGCTAAAAGCAAATCAAATATCAATGGCTTCTTTTCTTTGAAATACCAAGATGTTCTTTCACACTTGGAATCCTGATTAGAGGTTAAATCCATCAAATCAATGGAAACAAGTTAAGAAATAGACAGAGGGATATTTCATTCATATATATACATTTTGCATTGTTGCAAAAATAGAGTTACATTTAAAAAATTTAGAACTTCTTGAAATTTCATAGATATTAAAGATTTTCTTCTGCTTATACTCCCTTTGGTTTACCAAATCAAACTCACTCTTTAATGGGCATTTCTAGCATTCAGTGCTAGTAACAACAGTTTTTTTAAATTCTTATTTTTCCCACGTCAAAGAACAAGGGCAGAGGTCATGGAGAGGTCAAGTCTAATCTACCTAGGGATGTGGCAGCCTTAACTATAGATGTTCAAGCCAGACATTGCCAGCAGAACCACATCTCTTCATCCACAGGTGAGTTTTTACTAGTAATCACAGAGACTTGAGGATATCAAAGGAAATTCTTCATTAAGAACCAAAGTTATAGGGCCGGCCCGGTGGCTTAGCAGTTAAGTGCGCGCACTCCACTGCTGGCAGCCCGGATTCGGATCCCGGGTGCGCACCGACGCACCGCTTCTCCGGCCGTGCTGAGGTCGCGTCCCACATACAGCAACTAGAAGGATGTGCAGCTATAACATACAACTATCTACTGGGGATTTGGGGGAAAAAATAAATAAATAAAAAACTTTAAAAATGACCCAAAGTTATAGATTCCTATCTTGGGTTCATTACTTTGAATTTTTGACCCAAATCATATATATAGATTGGACCATGTTCAATTCTATGATCTTTAGAAGATGCAGCCTACAGCTGAAGAGAAACAGATACAACACCAACATCTTATCCTCTCTGAAGCCCAACTGAGAGCCCCTGGAGTCAGAAGTTTTCAAGACAAGAAAATGTCATCCTTCTTCTGAACAAAGACTGTAAGGCTATACTAACATTCAATTTTATTTATTTTGTTTTTTATTTTTGCTTTGTGAGGAAGATCGGCCCTGAGCTAACATCTGCCAATCCTCCTCTTTTTGCCGAGGAAGACTGGCCGTGGGCTAACATCCATGCCCATCTTCCTCCAATTTATATGGGACGTCGCCACAGCATGGCTTGACAAGCAGTGCGTCGGTGAGTGCCCGGGATCCGAACCCGCGAACCTGGGGCCGCCGCGAACCCCGGGCCGCCGCAGCGGAGCACGCGCACTTAACCGCTTGCGCCACCGGGCCAGCCCAAACATTCAACTTTAAATTGTTAACGTGACTTGTTAGAATGTGATGCAGCTAGCATAATATCTTCTAAGTTTCATGATTTTTCTCCAGAATACTGAGATGGATGACCTTGAACTCCAGTTTCCCCATAAATGTCTTGATTCAGAGATAAAATTAATTTCCCTATAAAACAATTCCCATAAAATTGTTAAAAATATATCATAGTCTCTGACTAAAAGGGAACAAAGCAAATTGAGCAGTTGAATAGCAGTGTAATAAATTCCATACAAGGATCTTACTGCAGCATTATGTATAATAGTGAAACTGGAAATAACCCCATCTCTATCAAAGAAGAAATAAACAGATCATGGTATTCCTGTTCTTTGGAGTAGCTCTAAAACTTCTAAAAAGCTAAGTTAGAGGGACTTGCACTGATAAGGAGAGACGTCTATGATATATGTTTTGGGAAACAGCAAGTTGCAAAACGATGTAGTTATGTAATTTATTTATGTTAAAAAAATCTTTATGTGTATTTATAAATTCATAGGAAATGTCCAGAAGAATAAGCTGCCACCTCTTAACAATAGTTCCTTCTGAGTAGGGGAGTGAGTGTGCAGGGAAGGGGATGGAAGGGGAAGGTTTCACTTTACTCTACATAGATCTGTGTAATTTGCCTTTTTTTACGAAGTATGTAATTCTTTCATAATTAGAAAAATGAATGATGTGACCGTTTGGTGCAGGGCAACAATATTATGTTCACCAGTCTCTGTACTGTATGCTACTGCACAACACGGACTGTAGGAGAAAGCCCAGAGGAGCAATGAAGACAAAAAGACATGACACCTGTAAAAAGTCAGTGGAGTATTTCTACATAAGAAACCTTGCAGGTGAGTGACGGTCAGTATCTTCCACTACTCCAGCTCTTGCAATAAACCTAGAATCTGCCCAGGGTAGGCCGGACGACCACGCCCTGCTAGTCCACTCCCCACCCAGGGCCTGTTTGTGCAGGGTGACTGCCAACTAGCAGACAATGGACTCAGGATGGGCCGTGTGCCTTTGGTGAGGCTGGCAGAGAGGGACAAAGTGGAACACCAGCTAAGTGCACACACCTGAGAGGCGGAGTTCCAGGTGGAGACTCAAAATGCACCAAGAAACTGTGTGAAGGAAGCTACTCGACCTCTCTGAGCCTCAGTGTCCCCCCTGTAAAATGGGGATCACAGGCATACTTCACAGAGCTGTTGAGGAAGATACATAGAAGTGCCTGTGACAGCCAGTGTCACATTATTAACAAAGTCGTATCCGACTTCAGAATAATCGATGAAAAGAATAATGTGATGAGACCAAAGACGAGATGCCCAGCTTCATAAGCAGCCCCAGCAGCATGAGAATGAGAGGAGCTCCGAGTAAGCAGGGTTCTTCACAGCTCCACTTTAGAGGACGAACATGGGCTACACCAGGATAAGTGGCTGTTGTACAGTGACTCGTGTAGTGAAGGTGGGTCCCTAAAGACACTGTGAAATCCAGTTACACACAGTGGCTCCTAGGAAACAACTACAAAGCAATCAATGCAGCAGTTAGGAATGAGAAGGGGTTGATCAGAGGAGGGTCAGAGCCACAAAATTGATGGAAGACACTTAACCATGGTGAGCGCCCAGCTCTGTCAACAGCTGCTGTGGTTGCACCAGAAGATCAAATGTATGAGGCAGCCATTGTGGGGACTGCTGGGAGCACAGTGGTCACTGCAGCCACACCCCAACAGCAGTGCATCGGAGCACACAGACCCAGAGACTTTCCTCTCAATTAATTCTTGTTTCAAGATGAGGAATATCCTCACGTTACAATGTCTCCTTCCAACACTTGTGGACGAGTGTCATCAGAACCCCCTGAAGAGGTCACAGGCCAGAGTAGGATGGAACACTGGGGGCTGGGGAGCGGTGCTGCACCTGACCACACGGACTACCACCCGGGCCTGTTGAACACGAGAGAAGAACCCGAGGTTGCGGTCTAACGAGAATTCCCTGTCTTGCCACATTCAGAGACACTGCAGAGATTCTCATCCTTTCTTTACAAAAATGTTGAAGAATTCATGTGTCATTAATTCACAAAGAGGCAAATTCTTGACAAAGTGACAGGGTCTAGTTTCGATGACCAGCTTTTCCAGTTGTTTTGATAATATTACACATTCAGGAATCGGAAATGTAACCTATTGGGGTGTTTGATATAAACAAGGACTTGTTTTCATTTAAATCAACGCCCAGACTTTTAAGGATGACATAAATCAGAAAAACTGCTAATCATTCCTCCACAGGTTTCAATAAGACTTTTAAGTTAATTTACTAATCTCAGGAAAAGAGAATACGGCAATTCAAGTTTTTTGTTTCTGCATTCAAGCGTACAGTACAGCCAAGAGAATGAGCAGAAAAAAATTAACAAGAAAGTCTTGCTTGCATTTTATCTTTTGCAAATGAGCAGGATATTTTATGTTCTGTTCTTTTCACTGATGTAATCAATTTTTAAAGAATACGGTACATCTGACTATCCCAAGGTGTGTTTATCTGGGAAACTTGCCTGACACCAAAACAGAGATGTTAAAGCTGACGGGTTTCAAATGCTGCCCAGGTGCTGTCTACCACGAATATCCCTCTCGCAAAGCTGGACCACTGGTCTCTTCCTGAGGGATCAGAATCACCACCCATGTCCCTGAGAGACTGGCCACTCAGGCCTGAGCTGAGATTAGGTGATCAATCTAAAGGGCAAAATACTTAAGCTATTCTCATCTTAAGGATGCTGTTTTGGAGGCCTCTGCACTGGAATGGGTTGGTGAAAACGGCCTACTAGATACTTGCCTGGGAATTGATTTGTTCTCCTCTGCTCTTAGTGGATTGTGGGGAAACCAGTGAGTAACCTCACACATGCCTCAACTTCCACATCTGCGAAAAAGGCAAGCAACAGCCAATGTTACCACCCTGCAAACTCTTCAGTTGGGCTTGCAAGAGGGGCCACAAGGGCGAATGTCTCCCCAAAGCTGATGAAATGATGGCACTTTGGCTGGAGAAGGCAGAGGGCAGCAGGCAAAGTGGAAAGTTTCTGGGATGTCAAACCAGTTCCCATAAGCACTTTAGAGAAGCACCTGGCCTTGGACTAGGTAGGAGGCTGTGGAAAGACCCACAGGCACACAGGGGGGAGGAGGAATCAAGCAACGGAGGGAGGCGGTGGGGAAGAGGCATGAGTTCAGCTTCAATTTTGGACAAAAGCAGTTGCACGCTGCAGGCCCGCAGCTGCCCATGCAGCTGCCACACCCTCCTAACTCCCTGGTCCCTCTCGTCCCGTCACATCCCTCCGGGACTCAGTCCAGTTGGAGCGGGTGCAGGACCAGAGTCCTGAGTCAACGGCGGTTTTGCCCTGAGGCAAGCCTTCACAGCCCTGCTCCTCCCCCCAGGGCTAGACACCGCCCCGTGCCCAGAGCATCTTGGGAGTTGTAGTCCTGCTGTCCTGCAAGCTCCCAGCAGGGAATGGTTAAGAGACAAAAGCACCAAGCATACACAGCTAGGGGACCCCACTCCCACCTGTCCCTCCACCCCTGGCCCACGCCCCTCTGCTTCTACACCCCACCTTCTACTCCGCCTCTTCTCTATACAATGTCATCTCTCCATGCCTTGCCAATCCCCCAGAGTTGTGCAGTGTGGTTGGGCTGCATCCTTTGGGGCCAGTACTCAGGTAGGGGTGGGGCTCACCAGCCTGGCTATTGCTGAGGTTGCTTGCAGCCCTGGTGGAAGCTCCCTGGCCAGTATTTGAAATGTAAATTCAATATCTAAAATAGAAATACCAGGTGCATGGGATCCTGGAATTTGCCTTTTCAAGGCCATCTGTCCTACCATCCCCTCCATCCATCCAGCCTGCCATGTTCCTCCCTCTGGACCTCGTGATCAGGGTCGCTGCAGAGATCCTCCCCTTGGAACCCACCCACCTTAAGGGCCCATACCCATCATAAAAACTCAAAGCCATGCCACTTGCCAAATTGAGGCAAAAATGGAACCACCCAGGGGGGCCACTCAAGGGTGAGGGCATTACTAGATACTTGGGAGTATTAAAATCCATCTGATGATATCATGAGTGAACGTGTTCCACTTTAAAACAAAACACTGCTGTTATTCTGAGATATTGAGTTAGGATCTTTTTGCAAATATGCTGGATTTAAAATGTTTATTGATGTATAACATGCGTATAGAAATATACGCAGAAGTCATCCATGTAAACCTCAAAGAATTATTACAAAGTGAACACACTTGTGTGACCAAGAACTAGCACCAGCTTCACTCAGGCCCCGACAATCCCTTTCTCCCTCCTTCCTCCCCAAAGGTAGCTGACACCTTACCAGCGAACACTATATATCGAGTTTGTCTTCTTATACAAGTGTTTTATTACAGAACAATTTAAACAATATACAAAATAAACAAAACAGCATAGTAGGCTCGTCACCCAGCTTCAACAACTACTAATCATCTGCCATTTTTGTTTCTTCCACACTCCATCCCATTCCCACATCACTTTATTATTCTTTTAGTCCTTTGTGTGTGGGGGGGGTAAGAAGTACGCACACTGAAAGGCACAAATCTCAACCTTACATTTTTGGCAAATAAACATGCCCATATAACCTTCACCCCTTTAAGAACAGGATATTTCCATCACCCCCAGAAAACCCCTTCCTGTTCCTTCCTGGGCAATTTCTTCCTTCCCCCGAGGCAACCACTGTTCTGGTTTTTTCAGCATAGGTTCATCTTGGCTGAAATCATCACACGTGTATTGTTTTCTGTCCAGCTTGCTTCCCTCGGCACGAGGTTGATGAGTCTCTCCCAGCATGTGTGTGTCAGCGTTTGCTCCTCGGCACAGCTGAGGGCGTTCTGCTCTGTGGATGCGTCGCAGTGGGCTCTTCTTCGTCCTGGGGACGTGCAGGTCATCTCCTGTGAACAGTCTTGTACAAACGTTTTTTGGGATGCTGTTTAATTCCTTTATTAGCATTTAAGTGACACACCTTTGCATTTTTTAGTGGTTGGTCCAGATTACAATATGCATCTTTAACATATCACAGCCTACCTAGACTTAATAGTGCACCAGTTTAATCAATGTAAAATATGGAAGACTTGCTACAGAACAGTTCCATTTACCTCTGTCTGTCCTTTGTGCTATTGTTATCATAAATTTTACATCTTCTCATGTTATAAATCCCACAATACAGTGTTATAATTTTTGCTTTCAATAGTCATAGGTCTTTTAAAGTAATTAACATAAAAAAGTTATATATTTTGAGGCAGATGATTTGAGGCTCTGCAAATGTATTCTTTTTTTTTAATTTCACCCACAGTTTTTGCATTCATCAGTCAGCCTTACCCACAATAATTACTACTGTGGTGTTCTAGTGGCGATTCTCTATTTCATGCTATCCAGCCACATTTATTATTTGGAATTCTGTGAGGAAGATTCCCTCCCTCCTTCTCCCGTCCTTCTTCCTTTCTTTCTCTTATTCTTTTTTATTCCTCTTTCTTTCTTCCTTTCTTATTTAATCTATTTTATGTCAGTATAGACTCATGGATATTTATTTTACTCTCTGTATAATAATCCAATGCTACCATTATTTATTATGTTGCTCACAGTTTTCCAGCTTGAGCCATTGAGAAGTCTTTCAGATTGATTCCTTTTGACACATCTCATCATTTGCTGTGTTTTATTTAAAGCACTTTCCTACTTCTGACACTACAAGATGGTCCAGGTTCATATTGTATTTTCCATCTCCACCCTAGAATTAGCCATTTCTCCAAGAAAACCTGGTTCTTTTTATTGGAGAATGATATTTGGAAACCAAGATCTGGGAGCTAAGTGTGCTCATTGATACTAGGGTGTCAGTGCTTCTGGACCCTCTCAGCAGAGCCTGGAAATGTATGTATGAATATAAACACAGGTATACACATCTATCTATTCATCTATCAATCTATCCATCTATCTGGATAGATATATTAGAAGTGACATGGATTCATACTGATACTTCCAACTCCTATCCAGCACCACAGAGTTTATTCTAGCATTCTCCTTTTGTTTATTTTTAACTTCTTTGACCAACAGTGAGAAATTTAACTTCAGTTAGCTACAATATATTTCCTAATGTGTCAACTAGTTTCAGAATTGCTAATCCATACCCTTATGAAAAACAAACTTACCACCTAGAGTAGAGTGTTTGTGTACATTACTTTAGTTTTACAGTATCCCATCAAAACACTGTCTTCCACTGTAACTTAGGTCAGGACCTTTCATCCCCACCCATTATGTGTGGCTATGTCACATGCTTGTAATACAGTGAGATTCATTTGTCACTGCATTTCATCTGAGTTCCCCAGCATCCTGATTGATTTTTAAAATTTGCAGAGTAAAATTCACTCTTTGTAGTGTACAGTTCTGTGGGTTTTGACAACTTTATGGTCATGTATCCACCTCCACAGTAGCATACAGAGCTGTTTTTTTCACTCCCCAAAATTCTCTCATACTGTCCCTGTGTAATCAACCCCTTCCCCCATTCCATCCCTTGGCAACCACTGATCATTTTTCATCTCTGTAATGCTGACTTTTCTAGAAAGTCATACAAATGAAACCACATACTGTACAGCCTTTTGAATCGGGCTTCCTTCACTTAGAGAAATGCAGCCAAGATTCATCCATGTTGTTGTGTGAATCAAGAGTTTATCCTTTTTATTGCCAAGTAGTATTCTAATGTCACAATTCACCACAATTTCTTTCTCCATTCACCTGATGAAGGACATTTAGTTTATTTTCAGCTTGTGGCAATTATGAATAACATGGTTATGAATATTCACCCAAAGATTTTGTTTAAACATTAGTTTTCAATTTGCTTGAGTAAATCCCTAGGAGTGGGATATCTGAGTCATATAATAAGTGTATGTTTAACTTTATAAGAACCTGCTAAACCATTATCCGAATGCAACTATCATGTTGCATTCCCAGTTCTAGTTGCTCCTTGTCCTCACCAGGACTTGATATTTGCAATTTTATTTTTTATTTCAGCCACCTAATGGGTGTGCGGAATATTATTGTGGCTTCTGCCTCCTTTTTGAAAGTGAGATCTGCTAAATATAGAATCTCGTGTTGACTTTTGGGTTTTGTTTCTGCACTTGAAAGATGTCATTTTGTTGTTGATTTGTCTCTTTTGTTTTTGATAATATATCATCCATCAATGACATTATTTCTCCCTGTATGTAATGTCTTCCCCTGTATATATGTATTTCCCTGACTGCTTTCAAGATTTTGTTTTTATCTTTGGATTTTAGCAGCTTGACTATCATGTGCCCAGGTATGGTTTTATTTTGTATTTTATTTTCTGGGTTTGCTGACTTCCTTGGATCTAAAATTTTAGATTTTCCACCAAATTTTGGAAGTTTTATGCTATTACTTATTGATTTGTCTTTCTGCCTCATTTAATTTTTCTGTCTCTCCCCTCTCTGCTGGGGACTCAATCATCTCACAGGTAAGGCTTTCTTCATTTTTCTTCAAAATTTTTACATTCTTTTGTTCAGACTGGATAATTTCTATTGCTCTATCATCATGTTTCTTCTACTGTTCCTTTTTAATTTTAATTTTATTTACTTATTTATTTTTTGCCCCAAAGCCCCAGTAGATAGTTCTATGTCATAGCTGCACATCCTTCTAGTTGCTGTATGTGGAATGCAGCCTCAGTATGGCCAGAGAAGCAGTGCATCCGTGCGAGCCCAAGATCTGAACCCGGGGCCGCCAGCAGTGGAGCCCGCACACTTAACTGCTAAACCCCAAGGCCGGCCCTCTTCTACTGTTTCTAATGTACATGTAAACTCAAAAGTATTTTTTTTATTTAATCTTCCTATTTGGTTCTTTTTTGTAATTTCCACTTCTCTGCTGAGTTTCCAGATATGTTCATTCATTATGAGAATATTTTTCATACCACCTTGATCCTCTTTATAATAGCTGCTGTCTTATCCTTGTCAGTTAATTGCAACACCTTGGGGAGAGTTTCTCCTCCCTGCTTTTGGTCATATATGGATTACATTTTCCCATCTCTTCAAATCTCATGATTTTTTAAACTGTGTACAGGAGGGCCGGCCCCATGGCTTAGCAGTTAAGTGTGCACGCTCTGCTACTGGCGGCCTGGGTTCAGATCCCGGGCGCGCACCGAGTCACTGCTTCTCCGGCCATGCTGAGGCCACGTCCCACATACAGCAACTAGAAGGATGTGCAGCTATAACACACAACTATCTACTGGGGCTTTGGGGGAAAAATAAATAAAAAAAAAATTAAACTGTGTACTGGAAACCATGAATGATAGTTATAGAGACTCTGGATTCTATTGTATTCCTTTGAAGAGTGTTGTTATTTTTCTAGCAGGGAGTTAACTTGGCTGGACTGAAACTCCAATCTTCTCTCCTTTACCGTGAGCATAGCTGAAATCCTCATTCAGTTTTTTCATCTACCAATTGCTGTTTTTACACTAAGCCCTCTGGTGTCTACCCTGCATGTGTGTTGTTCAAAGATCTGCCAATTTGGTGTGTGTGGGGGGGGGAGACTTACGTACATATTTTGAGATTTTCCTCTGTGTGTCTCCCTCCCTTCCAGAATTTCTCCCTTAACTTTCCAGCTACTCTGTCAGCCCCAAAATACATCCTCTAACTTTACAAGTAAGACTGTAGTTTTTCCCCTGTCTCGGCCATGTACAGATTTTGGAATGCTTTGAGGCAAAAGACTCAAGCTTGCAAATATCTCCTGGTGCAATTCCCATCATTTAAGGGAAGGCTCCCTCTCAGTTCTGCTTGCTTTCGGAAGACATTTATACATACACACATATATGCATTTATTATATGTGTATTACATATAAATACATGATTCTATATAAATACATATAATATTTTATGCAGATTTTATCATTGTTATCTGTGAGAGTGTTAGTTCAACAAGCCACTCCACCATTACTGGAAGCCAGACCTCGGTTTTGTTTCTTTTTTAGATTTTATATATATGGAATTAAAAAATCTATAGCCTTTTGAATATAATTTCTTTTATGCAGCATTTTGGTTGTGATATTCATCTATTGCATGTAGCTAGTGTTTGTTCATTTGTTGAAAATAATTAATTTTTTTAAATGGTCATAAAATATACATAACCTAAAATTGACCATTTTAACCAATTTTAAGTGTACAGTTCAGTGACATGCAGTACATTCACATTATTGTGTAGCCATAACCTCGAACGATCCACAGAACTATTTTCACCTTGCACTGAAACTCTGTGCTCATTAAGCAACAACTCCCTGTTATCCCTTCCTCTTGCCTTTGGGAAACACCATTCTCCTTTCTATTCCTATGAATTTAAGTTCTCTAAGTACCTTATATGAGTGGAATCATACAGTATTTTTCCTTTTGTGGATGGCTTTATTTCACTTAGCATAAAGTCCTCAAGGTTCTTCCTTGTCATAACATGTGTCAGGATTTCTTCCTTTTTAAGGGTGAATGATATTTCACTGTGTGTATACACCACATGTTTTTTGTCATTTCATCTGTTGATGGACACCTGGTTTGCTTCCAGCTTCTGGCTATTTTGAATAATGCTGTTAAGAACATGGGTGTACATTTATGTCTTTATACCTCTGCATTCAATCATTTTGGGTGTATGCTCATAAATGGTGTTCTGAGATTCATTTTTTCACACGTGGGAGGGTTCCCCACACCTCCAACAAGCAATTCTTGGAATGCCAGCTAGTCGTCAGATAATTCAACTCAATTTGATACTGTCAACCCAGAGATACATCAGATTCCACAGGTTGAGGGCTTAGTCCTATAAGACTGCACACCCACCCTACCTCACCTCAACTTCAGATGCCGGTTACAAGCCCAGGCTGTTACCTGTACTTCTGACTGACTGGCTATAAACCAGAGGTTCCCACAACCTCCTCATTGGGTGTGATTAATTTACTAGAGTGGCTCACAAAACTCAGAGAAACATTTACTAGATCACCAGTTTATTATAAGAGGATATGACTCAAGAACAGCCGATGGAAGTGGTGCATAGGGAAAGGTATGTGAGAAGGGGCACAAAGTTTTCATGCCATATCCAAGTGCACCACTCTCCAAGCACTCCTTGTCATTGCCAACCTGGAAGCTCTCTGAACCTCCTTCTATTGGGATTTTAATGGAGTCTCTGTCACATAAGCATGATTAATTATTAACTCAGTTTCCAGCCCCCCTCCCCTCTCTGCAAGATAAGGGGTAGGGCCAAAATTTCGAACCTTCTAATCAGGGCTTGGTCTTCCTGGTGACCAGCCCCCATCAAGGAGCCATCCAGAAGCCCACCCAGAGTTGCCTCAATAGAACAAAAGCTTCTCCTAGTGTTCTTATCAATTAGGAAATTACAAGGAGGTAGGCCCCGTGGCTTAGCAGTTAAGTGCACACGTTCCACTACTGGCGGCCCAGGTTCAGATCCCGGGCGCGCACCGATGCACCATTTCTCCGGCCATGCTTAGGCCATATCTCACATACAGCAACTAGAAGGATATGCAAGAATGACATACAACTATCTACTGTGGCTTTGGGGAGAATAAAGGAGGAAGATTGGCAATAGATGTTAGCTCAGAGCCGGTCTTCCTCAGCAAAAAGAGGAGGATTATCACAGATGTAAGCTCAGGGCTGATTTTCCTAAAAAAAAAAAAGGAAATTACAAGGGTTTTAGGGTCTCTGTGTCAGGAATGGTGTCAAAGACAAATATTAGAATAAGAGTTGCTCCTAGTGTTCTTATCATTTAGGAAATTACAAAGTTTTAGGAGCTCTGTGCCAGGAACTGGAGGCAGAGACTGATAAATATATTTTCTATTATTTCAGAACCCATAAGTGGAATTGCTAGGTCATAGGGTGAATTCTATTTTTAATTTTTGAAGGAACTGCCATACTGTTTTCCAGTTTTACGTTCTCACCTTCATTGCACAAGTGGTCTAATTTCTCAACATCCTTGCCAACACTTGTTATTTTCTGATTTTGTGATAGTAACTATGCTAATGGGTGTGAACATGTATCTCATTGTGGTTTTATTTTTCATTTTCCTGATACTTAGTGATGTTGAACAACTTTTCATGTGTTTACTGGCCATTTTATATCTTGTTTGGAGAAATGTCTATTCAAGTCCTTTGTGCATTTTTAAATTGGGTTGTTTTTTTATTGTTGAGTTGTAGGAGTTCTTTATATATGCTAGATATTAATCCCTTATCAGATATGTGATTTGCAAATCTTTTCAACCATTCTGTGCATTACCTTTTTACTCTGTTACTAGTATCTCGTGATACAGAAAACGTTTCATTTTGATGAAGTGCAATTTGTTATTTTTTTTGTTGCTTATGTCTTTGGTGTCATAGTAAAGAAATCATTGTTGGCAATGGCATTTGGACCCAATGACATGCAGCTTTTACCCTGTGTTTTCTTCTAAGGATTTTATATCTTCAACTCCAACATTTATATCTTGGATCCATTTTGAGTTAATTTTTGTATATGGTGTAAGGTAAGTGTCCAACATCATTCTATTGCATGTGGGTATCCAGTTTTCCAGCACCATTTGTTGAAAAACTTATCCTTTCTCCAGTGAATGATCTTTGCACCCTTGTCAAAAATCATTTGACCATATATGCAAAGGTTTATTTCAGGGCTCTCTCTAATATTTCATTAGTATATTGTGTGTATTTATGCCAGTACTGCACTGTTTTGATTACTTTGTAGTAAGTTTTGAAATCAGGAAGTGTGTGTTCTCTAACTTTGTTCTTTTTCTAGATTGTTATGGCTATTCAGGGTCCCTTGAGAGTCCATATGAATTTTAGGATAGATTTTTCTATTTTTGCAAAAAAATCATTGGGATTTTTACCTCCATGAGTAAGTTGATTCTTAAGTATTTTACTCTTTTTGATGCTATTGTAAATAAAAATGTAAAGTTTTTAAATTTCTTTTTCAGATTACTTGTTATTAATGTATAGAAGAACAACTAATTTTTGCAAGTTAATTTTCTGTCCCACTACTCTGCATAATTTATTAGTTCTAAAATTTTTTGTGAAATTTTTAGGGGTTTCAACATATAAGATATTATGTGTAAACAAATATAATATCACTTCTTCCTTTCCAATTTGAATGCTATTTCTTTCTTTTTCTTATCTAATTGCTTTGGCTAGAACTTCTAATACCATGTTGAATAGAAGGGTGAAAGTGGGCCTTCTTGCCTTTCTCCTGATCTTAGATAAAAACATTTCAGTCTTTCACCCTTGAATTCGATGTTCTCTGTGGATTTCTGTATATGGCTTTTATTATGTTGAAGTAGCTTCCTTTTACTCTGAGGGTTTTTTAGTGTTTTTAACATGAAAGCATGTTTAGTTTTGTCAAACGCCTTTTCTGCATCCATTGAGGTGATCACTTTTTTTCCTTCATTCTGTTAATGTGGTTAATTACATTGATTCATTTTCATATATTGAAACATCCTTGTATTCCAGGAATAAATCCCACTTAAAAATGATGTATAATCCTTTCAATATGCTGCTGAATTTGCTTTGTTACTATTTTATTGAGAATTTTTGTATCAATATTCATGAAAGATATTGACCTATAGTTTTCTTTTCTCTTAGTGTCTTTGGCTTTGATATCAGTGTAGTATTAACCCCATAGGATGACTTTAGAAGTATTCTCTCCTCTTCAACTTTTTGAAAGAGTTTGAAAAGAATTGGTGTTAGTTAATTAAAAAAAAGTCTTTGAGCCTAGGAATAAATTCAGCATAAAATAAATACAAATAAATATTTTTTAAAATGTGAAAAAGTCTTTTCCTAAAAAAATTAAAAATTAAGCAAGTACATCATTTATCACTTTATTTCTAAAAATTGTTTGTAACCTAATAGTAAGCATGAACAAATTATTAGAATTAAAATGACTCAAGTGTTAATTTTCTTCATTGTAAATTTTCTGACATAAGTATTTGATGCCATCATGTATGACATTTTTTATGAAAAAATGGCCATTTTTTGTAGTATTTGAAAACATTATGAATTTTCCCAGTGGCCTCTCACAATACTCTGATATGCAAAGTTATCTTTTCAGCATGTATATCTTATCATCATCTTTAACAAATTAACAAACTCTGTCAGGTGTTAATTAATCAACTACTTTTCATATGATTCAGGTTCTCCACCATCAACTTCTCTAACCATCAGGAAATTCTACAACTTCTGCAAGATTAACAATTTTACCATATTGTATTCATCTCGTGTGGTTTAAAACATCCAAAAATCATTGATAAACTGACCCTGCCCAAACTAAAGTATGGTGAATTATGAAAGATGGTCTCTGTTAAGTGGGGAGAGATTTCAGGTTGAACTTAATTTTATAATTGGTCAATTTATTACAGTGTATTGTTCTGTTATGTATTTCACTTCCTTTTTTAAAAAAGTGATAGTTGAGGGCCCTTAGATAATAAAAAGTTGAGAAAATAAGAAACACTATAAGCTTCAAATATTTTCAAGCATAAGATGCAGTAAGAACTAAAACTAAGAAATGGCAGAGGAAATAGAGATAAGATGATAAAATTTCAAAACTGAATCTATAATAACATCTCAATGGCTACTGTTGTGGTGCCAAGAAGATGGTGAAATCAAAGCATTCGTAAAAATGATAATAAACAGACAGCAAAGAAAAAAGACTGAATTTTTTTGTGTGTGTGTGTGTGTCAGGAAGATCAGCCCTGAGCTAACATCTGTGCTAATCCTCCTCTTTTTGCTGAGGAAGACTGGCTCTGAGCTAAGATCTATTGCCAATCTTCCTCCTTTTTTTCCTCAAAGCCCCAATAGATAGTTGTATGTCATATTTGCACATCCTTCTAGTTGCTGTATGTGGGACGTGGCGACAGCATGGCCGGAGAAGCAGTGCATCCGTGTGCGCCCGGGATCCGAACCCGGGCCGTCAGTAGCGGACCGCACGCACTTAACCACTAAGCCATGGGGCCGGCCTGAAATGGTTTTTTAGACATAGCAGATTTCAGAGCATATTACTTGAAAATAAAACAATCAGTTAGTGAGGTTTAAGCAATGTGGTTTTCTTTTAAACTTGCTCATTCCATGGGAGCATCAATAAAACCCCTCCAGGAGTAGCTGACACTTGCCTTCCGCCTGAGCACCAGCTGTAATTTCTTTAAGCATGAGACTCTCGGGCAACACCATAGCCCTCAACTCTGTTTAGTTGAGAAAAGGCTTTATGAGTCCTGTGTTTTTTCTAGAGTTATGGAGCTCCCAGACTTATTAACTACAGGGAGAGAGTAAGAGTCAGAACACATTCAATA
This sequence comes from Diceros bicornis minor, assembly GCF_020826845.1. NCBI lineage: Eukaryota > Metazoa > Chordata > Mammalia > Perissodactyla > Rhinocerotidae > Diceros > Diceros bicornis. The sequence continues at coordinate 394,614 of NW_026691153.1, forward strand.
AACTCCAGTGTGCTCAGGTGAGAGGACAGGTGCCTGAACTCACATCTGAAGAATTTAGAGGATGCTTTCTGACTCTGCTTCGTGCCTCTGACTAAGCAGTCCTGGACATCCCCGTTACAGCCACGGAATGACACAGGCAGCCTTGATGGAGCAGAAGTCCTCCTATGTCCATCATTTGTGCAGAGCAAACTGCCTTAAGACCTCTCGTTTCCTGCTGCAGTGGTAATTTACAGAGATACAGAACTGTCATCTAGTGAATAAGAATAAAACAGCAAGGTGTTTGACACGAAAAGTGACATTCTGAGTTTTTTCAAAAAGAACAGTGAAGCACTAAAGTTGGTAAAGTTGACACGATGTGGCACACGAAAGTTATAGTAAACATTAATAATGTGTGGGTGAACTAATCAGTTGCTCTCTATGTCTCTAAAACATGTCTTGACATCTGACTCATAAATAGTACAGTTTAAATATAATAGAATATCTTTGGAAATAACTTCTCATCTCATCTCATCCAATGCTGTTGGCAGGAGCCAGTAATAAATAGCCAGATGGTGAGAACCCATGTTGAAGCACCATTTTTATCACAGTTGGGAGAATATGAGGCAGAACCCAATGGACTGATGTTCAGATCTTCCCTCTTACCCTTGATCAATTTTGTAAACATGGTTTTCTTTATCAAATATGAATTATAACAGTTACTTTAAAGGATTATTGTAAGAATTGCATAAGGGAATACAGTAAAGGAACTGGCGCACAGTAGATTGATAGTTAATTCTCCTTCCCTGTTTCTCTTCTAAGAAACATACAGAAATAATCTAAGAAGAGAACCCGTGTATAAAGTAAACTTATGACAAAAATTCAATGGCTCCTGAAGTAAGGGACATCACTGTTGAATGCTTAACCTCAACTGCCTCCAAATACTGTTAACTCTCAATTAATTTTATGTGTTTTCTGTCTTCCAGACACTTCACTGGCTACAAGGAAAGGAGAAGTGTGAAATTGAAATTGATTTCACCCATGAATGGTCTAGCTGTAACATCAGGTTTTTTAAATCACCTAGTTTTTCAGGTTTCCTGCTTATTCCTGTATATTTTACCATGGTTCACAGCCCGAGAAAATTAGAAAATCATTATAATTTTACACACATGAGTATATATCTTGACTATTACAGCTCGACTCTTAATATATAGAGCAATGTTGTACATGTTTTGTCCTTGTGGATAGTACAGAATACTTTTGTCCAGGTTTTCTTTGGCATTATCATTTATAATGAAAAACTCAGTAATATATGCCCTGGAGATAAGGGTTTAGAAAAATCTAACGTACTATCCTCGTCATGCCTCAAAAAAAATAAAATAAAATAAATAAAAAGCTATAAAAATAATGAGAGGATATTTTGAAGGCACTATTTTTCTTAATTATTTCCAACTTTATTTCCCTTTACCTCTTTTTAATCGTTCTCTGTCTTATTTGCTATTGGCTAATCATCTTACAGTAATTAAACCACCCTCAGCTGAGTCCCCCATGTCTCTTCAAGTGCCCCAGCCTGATGTAGGTCTCAGCTCTGACAAAAAGAAGCTGGAAAACCAGTTTTGTGGCACTATTCTTAAGAATATCTTTACTATGACAATAATAGCTATATTTTTGAAAGGCACCAGTGGGTTACAAAATGAAGTACTCGACCAATGTTGTATCCTCATTTTCCCTCCAGGGGGAGCACAACTTTCATGTGTAATGCAGGGCTGCTGCTTTATTGTTTTTTCCTTTCAAGACATTTTATTTCTTGTAAAACATAATAGGGTTAATAGTGATATATGAGTAACAATATAAACTTACAGACAGCAAAAAGATACTATTTTAGAGTCATAATTTTATATACTGTAACAAACAGTAATATTTTCATAATGTAATATCTTGATTGATCATAAAATTTTTCCTGGCTCATTTTTATGCTAATTCATTTATTAGATTACCAAATATATACTTTTATGATCTTTATTTTCAATCAATATAATTGAAGGGACATCAGTTGTTCTTGGTACATGAAAGGTCACAAAAAATTTTTGATAATTTATAAGTTTGAGAAGGATCTTTCTACTTTTTATAAGAGAAGTCATTTAATATTTGGGAAAGTTCTCAAAAATCATCAATTCTTTAATTTTACAGAAAGGAATACTACGTTCCAGAGAGCCTAAGTACGTTGTCACACACTAACCAGAAACAGACCTGGGCCTAGAACTCAGGTCTGAGTCACCTGACTTCTACTGGACCACACTCAAGGGCGCACACCCTCTTCTTACTGGTAATTTCTAATACTAAGTTATTTTCAAAAGCGCCGTTGATAGAAAGTGTAAATAAATAAAACAGATGATTTTATATAAAAAAGTAGCAATTGCTACCCACAATTTCTATTCCATATGAGTGTTTCCTTTCTTGAAGTTTTCTTTTTTTTAATAGTAAGCCCATTTTTGTAACAAGAAAAAAGACATGAAATTTGGCTTCTTTAGTAACAAAAAAAAAAGCTTCTGTTGAAATTAAAAAGACACTAACTAATGTTTCATCTACTACAGCAACTTAAGAATATTATTGGATTTTGGAAAAGCTCTGAGAGATTTTTTTAAAACTCATATCCATGTGACTATTAGTCCAGCCAGGCACATCTGCACATGACATCTCCTAGAGTGTCCAGTTTTCTACTGGATCCAGCTGTTGTCAGGCCCAATGCTCTGGCTGGGTAGAGAATGATGCAGCTTCTGAAAAGCATGTGCTCAGTTCCACTTCAAGGCTGATTTTCTCTGCAAAGTCTAAGTGGAAGAAAACATCCCTTTCCACCTGACTGGATTCCCCTGCAGGCTTAGAGAAACAAGGTGGCCTAGTCAGATGGGCAGACAGGAAGATAAATGAGAGTCTGTCACAATTTTATGATAAATAAGAGAGAAAAGTATTTGACATCCTAATAAGATTTTCTTACCTGTTGAACAGCATCTGAACATATTTTTCAGAGTTTCCAAAATAGCAGATTGAGATTCTAGGTTGGAAAGGAAGAAGATAGTCAATATATTAAAAAATAAATTTTCTCATTTCCTCAATCGGAAAACAAAACTAAATAAAATATATCTTTAACCATAAGTACCAAAAACATCCAGTTTATCTTCCAGTTATAATTCTGTTTTATGAGAACATGAATACTTTTCAATATATTTAATATGTACAGTGACTAACACTCATGCCTTTAATTACTTTTGAATTAGACTAGCCCTATGCCCTTATTGACAGACATCAATCATAATTACTTTTCTCAATTCCTAGTTTCTATTTTGTGTCAGAGAGTACCTGCTGAGACATTCACTTTTTATATTATTCACTTAGAATAAGTCTGTAAAATGATGGACGACAACTCAGCCATCTTGAAGGATGGGGTCTCAAATGCTATATCTCACTATTGACAAATCACCTTCTGGTTTGAATGAGCGACAATGAGCACTGTCACAAGAGACACTCGGAAAAAAGGGATCTTGCTCCTTTTGTCTGTCCTTTGGGAGTCTGTGAGACTGCAAACTCTTCGTACTGGAAAACCTAAGTGAGGACCAAGTCCAGGAATCTTTTTAAAGCTAAGGGACACTCTCTTCTACGTGAAGCTTGCATCGAAGTTTATAAACATAAGAAAAAAAACAAAGAGCCTTCAGGGCCAGCTGGGTGGGGCAAGCGGTTAAGTGCGCGCGCTCTGCTGCAGCGGCCCAGGGTTCACCGGTTCGGATCCTGGGCGTGCACCGACGCACCGCTTGTCAGGCCATGGTGTGGTGACATCCCATATAAAGTGGAGGAAGATGTGCATGGATGTAAGCCCAGGGCCAGTCTTTCTCAGCAAAAAGAGGAGGAGTGATAGATGTTAGCTCAGGACCGATCTTCCTCACAAAAACAAACAAACAAACAAACAAAAACCAAGAGCCTTCAGGAATATCCAGCGCTCCATGGATCGGAGTCTGAAAACCACTCATCTTTTCCGTCCTCCGCATGTTACAGATGAAACATAACACAAACTGTTTGTGACAACCTGAAGACTAGAGCTCCTCTCCTGACTGTCACATCACTCCCACCCCCGACTGCTGTGCAGACCAGACGCCTGACAAGATACAGCAGTCACTCCTGGGGATAATTTAGACATTCCCAATTTAGCAGCATTTTAGTTGATGTGCTTAACAAGACTATAGAAAAACAAAAGGTATTTACTACTTAAATTGTATAACGTATAGTTAAATGACATTGAAAGTTTTCATTTCACTTACAGCACAATTTTGATGGGCCCAGGGGCCTTCTTTCATCTGCTCACCCTCTCTGGCATCTCAAACCTTCTCTGCCTTTCTCCTCTTGCTCACTGTGCTCCAGCCACACTGGCTTCTTGCTGCCCAACAACATCCGAGTCATAATTCCTCCACAGCATCTCTGCAGCCCTGGGATATCTGCATGTCCTCCTGCTCTGTCCCTTCCCTCTGGGCCTTGCTCCAGCCTCCCTGTGCTCTCTAATTAAAGTAGCAACCCACTCACTCTCTAGCTCTCCCCATTGCCTGTCGCTTACCTTCTTCTTGACACAGATCATCACACGATAGACTATGTAATTCACTTGTCTGCCTACTTATCCATTATCTCACTTAGCCAACAAAAACAAGTTCTGTGAAGACAGAGATTTTGTAGAAAAATTTTTCCTTAGTGTATCCCAAGCCTGGCATACAGTAGGTGTTTAAATATTTGTTGAGTAATTGTAAGAGGGAATGAAAGTAGTGATCAGAAGAATGATCACACCATGGAAGTCGGTGCCACCATGAAGAGTGGGTATCCTGGGAAGGGAAAGAGGGAGGAAAGATTTTATATCAGGCAACACGAGTACCACTGTGCCTTTACTGCTTCCTACACCTCAGCTTGTCGACGTAAATAATCCATAATCAATCTATAAATCAAAATTGGGGTGAGTTTATTATGAGCCAACTTTTGAGGACCATGACCTGTGGCCTTCCTTCCCTAAGGAAGGAAGGTCACCGAAGAAGTGGGGTGTACAGAGCGGTTATATACCATCAAAGAGCATGTATTGCAAGTGATTGCAATGTCCCTTTTACAATAGCCACGAGATCAGCCCTGCCAGATTGCCCTGCCAGAACAGCTATTGATGGACACAGCGGGGAGCAGATCTGTTGTCTCAATGGGCATGGCTGGTGTCACGTCTGTTGTCTGGAGCTGGGTGATCACAGGATAACTGCAACAATCAAATCCTAGCCTAGGGAGAAATGCTTATCCTTAAGGAAATGCCAATGAGGGGGAAGTTACATTCTTATCTTAAGGGCATTTACTCTTCTCTTTGGGACATGGCAAAGCAGATACACAGTGCAGGCGACAGACCCTTTTGGAAAAACAAATTCAGACTGAATTAGCTTTACCCCAAATGGCTTCCTCATGTGTTCCATTATATCCTATTGCTTGCCATTTATTTATCAAGCTCAGTATGTCTTTCAAACAGAAATCATCGAGAATAGCATGAAGTAGTCACTTACCAACAGATGTCACTGTGGCAACAGAATATGAACAAGTGACCTTCAAATATAACCATTCTCCCAAATACTGTATTTCAGTGATATAATCAAAAAGGGATTCTTCTCTCTTATACTGACACATCTCCACTCTGAACTTAGCATTAGAGGTAGTCAATTTTGAATAAAGACCTTTAACATCAAAGCCAGCAAATAGTTCTTGTTAAAGCAAATCCAAACTCGGGAAAACTTTTGTTTTCAGTCACCTCCAATCCTCTCAAACTCAAGATAAGGTCTTGGTTTTGTGCAGATGGAGAAAAGCTTCTCTTCCTCTTTTTCTATTCAGATAGTGCAGGGAAGATCCCAAGGTGTCTCCTGGTGGAACACTAACAGTTCTTCACATTAGAAATGCATGTAATGTTTCCTAGCTTCTTTTCTATAGGCCAAGGTCTGATGAGCTGCCCCAAGGAGCAAACATCTGGGCTCCAGCAGTAAATAAGACTCTGTGCAGTTTACCACAACAATGAACTACGAAGATGTATCAGGAAATATTTTGAACACCTACACTTAAGCTCTCAGTTTCCCTCTGTCTAATTCCATGGCTACCTGAACTGAATTCACTCTTCATCCCCATCCCATTTGTGATAGTTTTTATTTCCTTGAATCAGCATGTTATAACATCTAAGAGAAATTTATCAAAATACTCTCTTCAAAATAGCGAGCTGAGGGCCGGCCCCGTGGCTTAGCGGTTAAGTGCGCGTGCTCCACTGCTGTTGGCCCGGGTTCGGATCCCGGGCGCGCACCAACGCACTGCTTCACTGGTCATGCTGGGGCCGCGTCCCACGTGCAGCAACTGGAAGGATGTGCAGCTGTGACATACAACTATCTACTGGGGCTTTGGGGGGGAAAAATAAAAAATAGATAAAATCTTTAAAAAACATAGCTAGATGAAGTATAGGAGTTGTAGAGGATCAAGATTTTAAGGTGAATGTGATGTACAGAGTAACTGTACTACAAAATAAAAAGAAAATGAATGAGAACAATAAGAGACTGAGAAAAATGATAAGGAGAAGGAATATAATAGAGAGTAAAAGTAAGAAAAAGAGAAAAAAGAAGAAAGAAGGTGTAGGAAAGAGAGAGAGTCAGGAGAAGCATGAGAAATGGCAGAAAGGGGCACGAGCAGAGGGCAGACACCAGGCTCAGAGCGAATGAAAAGTCAACTGGTTTCTGAGCAGGGCTCAGTTCTAGAGTCACTGGGCTGCATCTGAGAACTCCACTCAGTTCTAACATCCTGAGAAAGACCATGCCTCATCCAAACTCAAACAACACTGGGTACCAGCGCTCTCCTCTCCCAGGACCTGCTGGAGCTTTGAGAACTGCCTCTCTCAGCTCTGGGACTGACAGAGTCCCCATTAAATATTCATCAACTGGGATGGTTGTTTTGAAAGAGTAACCCAGAGGGAGCTCTATCAAGGGTAAATTTAAACCTGCCAACTCCTTCACTCATCCTTTCAAAGAATTAAGAAACCAAAAAAAAAAAAAAACCCTACTGTTAAGCAAAGTAGCAGAAAACTTTCCTGGCAAACGTTAAATGTTCCATCTTTTTTGAAGTTACCTCACAAAATTCTGAGCATAGTCTAAAATTCTGGGCTCCCTACAGTTCCAAATATGTTTCAGAAATGATCTCTTTTTCATTCACAAAGTAAGCCTATGCCTTATAAAGCAAAATAAACTTGGATGAGTTTTAACTTGTAGAGAGAGGACAGCAAGAAAAAGAGTAGGATGTGCCTCTCTGCTATGAAGGATAATAAATAAAATCACACCAAAATATACAAAATATGGGCCGGCCCTGTGGCTTAGCGGTTAAGTGCACGCGTTCCGCTGCTGGCGGCCCGGGTTCAGATCCCGGGCGTGCACCGACGCACCGCTTCTCCGGCCATGCTGAGGCCGCGTCCCACATACAGCAACTAGAAGGATGTGCAGCTATGACATACAACTATCTGCTGGGGCTTTGGGGGAAAAAATAAATAAATAAAATCTTTAAAAAATATATATACAAAATATGCCTCTAAAACTGAAAGAAGCAGACTCTAAAGAGTTTTACATTTTAAGTAAAAATGCACTTATATAAAATTATACATCAGTTTGACTAAAATAAAATTAATTTTATAGAAGAAGAATTCATTAAGTTTCATTTAAATAGCATGACATGATTAGCTGCATAATAAATGGTAGATATTTTAATTCGGGTATACCATGTTCTTCCACCAATGAGGGTGGGCTTAAACTTGTAGTTTTCCTAAAAGGCACCAACCGTATGTTCTGCTTATTTGATTATTTAATAGTATGGATCTGCTCCTCATTGCCAATGAAGGATGTCTACACACACGCTTTAGCTTGCATATGTAAGGGGAAATGCAGGATGAGTTTATAAAAAGAAAAATTGAAAATGAGCACTGTCTTTAGGAGACGTAGTCAATCTGTTCAAGAACATTTTCTCCCTTGGTCAAGTGAGAAGCTGAAAGAGAGAATGCTATCAGCCTCTTCCTTGGCCCCTTATAGAATTCTGCATTACCTCAATTAAACTTATGCTAAAGTGTTTGTAATAAACTTGGAAATGAGTTGATGATACTGTATTTGCATTACATCACACAGACTATCTTTCATTAGGCATGATTCAAAACACTTTTTTGGACATTAGAGGGCATACAAGTTTTGCTTCTCTGACAGACTGTAGCTTTTAATCTCATGGACATGAAATGATAGAGAATTGTTCCCATTTCCCTTTCTACTTTAAACCTGAGTGATAAATTTCCAACTACCTTTAAAAACTGCAGGTCCTTCTGAAACACATTTTAGTGTGCTGATTTACCTTAGCTTCATTTCTTTGTTCTATCTTAAACTCCTTTCAGTTTGATCTATGTTCCTTTGTATTCCTTTTGTATACCTAGATATTTAAAATTTGCTCTAACCTATATTGGAGAAATGTTAAGTTACAAATCTTTCAGCCAGCATGTAAACTCAATTTTTAGGATTTCTACACAAAAAGTTTCTGCCATGTTTCTACCAGCTCTCCTTCCATATATTTTCCTCCACGATTTCCTGCAACAAAATTGCCTTTCTAAAAACCAGTCCTCTGTTCACTCTCTTAGCCTGTCACATTTTCATAGAAAAATAAAGGACTGGATTTTCCAAACATGCAACATGAATGATCAAGTGCTGATTCACACCTAGATATCCTGCTCCTGTTCTCCATGAATTTTAAAACTAAAGTTAATTATCTATTTCATTTTGTCTCAATCTATTGAGTAACCTTGGCACTGAGCCCCTAAACTGGTCCACAGCTTGCTTCAGCAGACACAAAACTCTCTCTCAAATGCTTGCATTCATGTGCTGAGTAGGTATTGTATTTATTTAGATCTTATTCAACAAAAGATCTTCATTGATTCACTCAAATACTTATGTATATGTTATGTGCCCAAAGGTCTTGAAATGTTGGGGGTCTGCAAGGAAGACAGATATGTATAAACAGATAAATTACGCTATGGAAATAATTTGATAGAAAGAGATATGAATAAAATGCCATGGGACTCCAAGAAAAAGAACCTCCATGGGTTGACCTACAACTAAGATATATAGCAATGTACTGGGGTTTTGAGGGAAAAAAAAAAAACCACCATGGGTGGTGGATAGGGTTTATACCATATAACTAAAGGAAAATGAAAAGAGAGAAGATAAAGAGAAAACAAGATAAACGGAAAGGTTTTCTTCTTCTTAATGTTTCTGCCACCAACTTTTGGAGTACACTGCTTGCTGATGTCCTTTCTAGCCAGTCTTATCCTTCAGCCGGCTTCTAAAGACTTCAAAAATTCACTTGTAACAAGCTGGGGTTCTCCGCGCAGACAATGCCAAGTATGTAGGGAGCCAGGAGGTGAGCAAAAGATTCACAGGACTCTGCAGCCATTCTGCAGCTCAATGGTGGGGAAGGACACCGTGGCATCACCTTGGCCTTTCTTTCCAAGTTCACATAAAGGAGGGTCGGTTCCTTCCTCAATATATGAAGGTGGAGATAAACCTCTTTCACAGAATGGATTATGGAAAAATTAATGTGAGAGCCATGAAAAAGGCAGAGGAGATAGCACCATGAATCTGAAGTAACTGGACATGTGAATTAGTAATCAATATAAAGAAGAGCTGAAGACAAGAAAAAGGGCTAAAAACAAGTTCATAATTTTCTAAGATGGAAATGCAAGTCTTTCTTCTTCAAAAGAAAAATGTCATTGAACACTTTCCATTAAAATAAAATTGAAAGGGGCCCCATGTTGCAAATAATGGTTTTAACCATGATGTCCTTACACAATAATGTGTAGCAATCAGCTGTTAAGTGCACTGCAAATTGTTCATTCCTTAACAATCATGTTATCAAAGCTTGCAATTGATATATATATTTTAGTAAATTGTAGACTGTGTGCAAATTTGTCACCATATTATTGACAATGTGACTCTTACAACTGAAATCATGACTAGGAGAGAGAAGGTGGTGTGACCCTAGATTGCTAGAATCACAGCAAGAAAAGTTAAGAAAGTGCCATCAGGTCATTTGGACAAAAGAATGCTATATGCCTGTTGGGTTTATAACAGATTAATTGGAGAAAAACAAGTCACTACAGTAAATTATTGTCTACTTACCTCAGTCACCCTCTCCAAGAACACATATTTTAAAATGAGACAAGTTGTTAAATTTAAAATTACCGGTTCTGGCATTTTAGAAACTATATCAAATAATGAAGTAAAAATTAGCTTACAAACATCCTGGTATCAATTCCAGCTACCATCTTTTACCAAACTAAAACTCTAATTATCACTAATTCACTTGCAATCTAGTCCTCCTCCAATATACAAAATCAACAACTTCAAATGTTTCATAACTTTTTTTAACTTTCCCTAAAATTTGAGAAGATAATATAAATATATCTCTTGGAAAAGTTGAGAAAGATAGAGACACAAGGAAAAGTAAAGATGAAAATATTACCTTAATAAATGATGTAAAACACAAGATATGAACAACTGTTAAAAGAATTCTCTGTGAAATTGATAATTCTACTATCTGTACACCTGCTTATTACCTATCAGTAATTTGATACATAAACAAATAGAATAGTGTATTTAATGGGATCAATTCTTTCAGTTGTGTGCTTTTCCTTTTAAAACTACAACTGCTTTTATGTGCTGGCTTTATTTTCAGGTGGTGTCACATTAGAACACCCTCATCTCTGAAGATTTTTGCAATAAGGAACTCTACCTTGGCCCTTGATCATCTGTACTCTGTGTTATGATAAAATCAGAGCCCTACATGGAACAATGTTTCCTAAATCCTATCTCCCGTGTGTTGTTCATGTCAGGGAGTATATTCCACCAAGTAAACACTAAACAGTATTTCAAAAGCATGGGATATTAAAAGGAGTACATGCAGGGTTGGGTGTGGGACCCCATTCAGTGCCTCAGTGCCAAGAAGAAAGAGTTCCAGAGACTGGGATAAAAATAAGAGGTTATGAGCGGGAGGATCCCTCTGCAGGCCATTAAGCAGGAGCCTGGAATAAAACTGTTGACACCATGGACCATGGTTGGTTTGACAGGGAACTCACGAGGAAGTGAAGGACATGAAATAATGATAATTATAATAACAGCAGCAAACACTTCTACTGAGCCAGGCACTACACTCTGAATGTTAATTCTGTGCTTGAAGATACATTAACACACATAATCCTCAAAATATCCCGACGTAGTAGATGTTGGTCTTTTCACAATTATATAGATGAAGAGACTGGGTGCAGGGGCTAGAAAACTCATCCAGGTTACACAGCTCATAAATGGCAGAGCCCAAGCTCAATGCTGTTATGTTATGCTCTTTTACTACAACTCCAAGTTAAGTCTCTAATGACTATTTCCACTTGGCAAGTGCCAAGACCTTAGTAGTCCCTCCATGGAGGTAGGAATGGGCATGGCGGGGACACAGCTGAGGGAGGCTAAAAGACCCGAGGTGTGGCACAGCAGTTGTCAAGTGGTTCCCTTCGCAGAAGGGGGCAAGAACACACCCCAAAAAATTGGCAGCAGGCACCAAGGCTCTTTCCACCGGACATGATCCCACAAGGAAAGGGGCCCGGCGCAGGTGGATGAGCCAATAGGCAAGCCTCCTTTGGAAAGAGCACGCGATCTGCGCCAGCCTTCATGTCGCCCTGGGTGTGGCACATGCACCCTTAGTCAGAGGGCCTCATGCCACACTCTGGCGAGGATTTCTCCCTAGAGCCATGGCCAAGGACTAGGAAGGCCAGACCTTCCCGACTCCAGAGAGGAGGCTGGGAGCTGTTGTGGGAAGGGATTGCCCAGTAGGGCCAGTAGGGCCAGTAGGGCCCTGGCTCCCTAGCCCTGCAGTGCCATACGCCTGTCTCGGCACTTCTGACTTCAAGAGCCTTTCCTACACCTGGCCTGGCTGCAGTCGCAAAGTGGAGGTGTGGGGTGAAGCAATAGCTTTGTCTTTCCAGGAAGAAATGAGCCAGGGGACGAAGCAGCTGGCCAGGCAGAGCCTTGAGCTTGAAGCCCGGTACGCCTCTGGCCATCAGAGCCAGAGCAATGCTTTCAAGGCAGGGAAGCGGCCTTCAAGCTGAGTGGGAGTGGGGGAGGGGAGGGAGACAGCAGCTGAAGCCAAGTCCAGAAGGGCGGCGATGAAACCGCTGCAGCTGGGTGGCGCCAGCCGGTCAGAGCCTGGCGGGTGGGCGGGGCCTTCACTGCGGACCCCCGAGGCCAGCCCTAGGCCCCGCCGATCGCGCACACGCCCTTGGCCTGTACGGGGGTGTGGAGGGTTGAACCCAAGCCCGCAGGGCTCCTGGAGCGGTCAGAGAAAGAAGGGCCCATGGGAGAGGTAGGCGAGGTGGGCAGGGCGCAGCACCTTACTCTCCTCAGGTCCCCGAGGCGGGGAGAGAGAGAGAGAGGGAGAGAGAGAGAGACCCCTGACCTCTGAGTCGCTGCCTCCACCGCTGGCTGGTGCCAACTCACACGCCATCCCACTTCCACCCACCACCCCCATGCCTGCCCCGGGGCCAGCCACACCACAGACAGGCCTGTTCCTGGTCACCTCCGTGCTGGCCCTTCTGGACCTGACCCCAGTGCAGGGGAAAGGGTTCAGATAAGCCTTTCCATGTCCCTCTGCATGACAATGGCCTTCTCCCCCTCTCCCATCCCCCAGGCCCACCCAAGACATACACCTTTGTCATTAGCTCAGGAGAGGATGCAAGATGAGAATCTCTGCCCTGTGTGGAGAAACTCAGTTTCCCAGGTTTCTCCCATGGACACATGTTCTTCAGCTGGGTCTGATTTTCTCCAGCCAACCTGTCTTGTTAAGGATTTGGCCAGCCCTAAGATCCTGCAGGGAACGGTCAGAGGGGGATTCTCTCTCCCCCTTTCCTCCCCCTCTCTCTCCTCCTCCAGGTTTGGGGGAGGTGATTCCCCTCTCCCCCTCCCTTGCTGAGATATTTTCTCTCAGAACAGACAGTTTTCTTTTCTTCTTCCTTTCTCTCTCCTCTCTCTCCAGGGCTCCTTGCTACTCCTTCATTTATTTATTTATTTATTTTTAATTTTTGTTTATTGCAGTAACATTGGTTTATAACACTGTATAAATTTTAGGTTTATATCATTATGCTTCTATTTCTGCATAGATTACATCGTGTTCACCACTCAAATACCAATTACAAACCATCACCACTCCTTTCTAATCATTGGTTTGATTTCCTGTTTGACCAAACGGTTATGCATGAGAGTGTTTATTGGCTTATAAATTGTCTGATTTGTTTAAGATATGTTGGCAGTTAATGAGCATTTTTGCGTGCAAGTTGGTTAAGGAACTGGATTTCAATTCTGCCCGTTCCTCTGATGAGCTACTGAGTCAGAATATCTATGGTTGGCCATGTATCTCTCTTCTGGCGGCTTCAGGAATTGATTGCTATGTCGAAATTGCTTGCTGGACAAGGATAGACCTAATTTTATATTAATATGCTTTCTTTGTTTTGAAGTAGGATGTTTGATATTTATATGCAGGCACGTGTGTGTGTATGCTCCAAACATATTTAATGATAAATCAAGATTAACAATATATATGATTCCTATATTGACTTTTTTTGGACAAATACTGAGAAGTTAATTGAATACTCTTACTTTGGTTGTAGTTAGGTTCACTTTACTTCCTATTATTAAATCCTTTTTTAAATATATGATACTATAATTGAACATATACATTTTGACTGCTAACCACCTTTTAGCCCCTAAATATTTTGCCTTCAGATATGTGTACCATTATACACATTCATATATAAAAGTTTCATATTAGTTGTGGCTTTACTTTTGTGAGCACGTGTATGGAATATCACTGACAATCCCCTTTCTTTCAGCATCTATGTTCAATGTTAGTTTCCTATGTCTTTGTGGAATGTAGAGTAACATTCAATATTGAAAAAGTGATTTAAGTAACTTCAGTATAGTATAACTGCTATATGTAGCATTATCTCTGTGGTTTTATTTTTAAATTTTGTACTTTGCTTTTTTTCTTTTTTCCTTGTTTTGCACCATTTAAAGTAATTTTCCTTATTAAACTTTTCTTTACCATGTTGGATATATACATCTTTTTCACATTCTATTTTAGAATTATTTTTTCTGCTGAGGAAAACTGGCCCTGGGCTAACATCCATGACCATCTTCCTCTACTTTATATGCGACACCACCACAGCATGGCTTGATGAGTGGTGCAGAGGTCCGCACCCGGGATCCGAACCCACGCACCCTAGACCACCAAAGCAGAGCGTGCAAACTTAACCACTATGCCACCAGGCTGGCCCCTATTTTACAATATTTTTAATTTGAGAAATAAGAAGAACCCAGAATCTGAAGTCTTGCCTCACTGCCTCCTCAATGTTAGGTGAAAAATTAATTAGTATTCTACTTCTTTTCTTTTTCTCCAAATCCAGTGTCTCTAGGTATAGATTAAGCTCTTGGTTCAGGATGGTTTTAATTTTATGCACATTCTTTAAAGTAGTTTGTGTTTTGCATTTTTTAAAAATCACATTAACACAAAGTACTGAGACAATTGTTTTAATTTTTCAGTGTTCACTTCTTTGGTACTGTGTTTTTTTTTGAAACTCGTCAACCTCAAACTTGATTATGGATCTGAATTATCTGGAAGGCTTGTTAAAACACAGAAGGTTTGCTGTACCCCACCCCAAACATTCTGATTCAGTAGGTCTCGGGTGGAGACTAGCATCTCCACATTGTGATTCAAAGCTCCTCTGCCTAACATTCCTTATTTTTTTTCATTTCAGAGGGAGTAAAATCCGTATCTGAGTGTGCGGGCTGTTCCTACCCAAGCCTTTGATTCTTCACAGGTGTTATGCCACAATAATCTTCTTGTACTCCTAACTCCACCTCAGCATTTTGAGGCCCTAACTGACACAAAAACGTTCTTCATTTTTCCTCTGAAAGGTGTGCTTTATTTTCAGAAATGTGGCACAATCAGCAATACGTTTAATGTGGATGCTGTTCTCTGTTCTTTAGACATTGTAATTTATTTATACAACACCTGCACCATTCTTCCTTGTTCTCAGTATTTAATGCTCTAACATTGGAAACACATGGGGCTTCTGGACATTCTGGACACTCTCCCTTCTTCAAGTTTAATTGATCACATCACACCTGAACTAAGTTGAACTAAAGTTGGCCATATCATGGCTTGTCACATGACGATCAGGTATATGTGTAGTATGTGTGCACCTCACAGAAACAGAATGTTCCTGGAGTGTGCATCTCAATGATTCTTCTCCTAAAACTTGATTAAATATGTTCTAAATAGAGGTTCTTAGTTTCACTTAAATGTACCTAATCCATACATACATTACTGGAAAATTATCTATATCTTAAACTTATTTTGTTGAATAGCGTGTAAATTATTTCTATACTCCCAAGCTCACACATTTGATTTTAAAATTTATTTTCTTTTCAAGTTAAAGAAAGAATTTTTATTAAAAGAAAGAAATGCAAAGAAGTATCCAAAAGAATGAAATACTAGGAGTATGGAGGACTAGATACCTCAAAGGAGTTTCCCTCCACATAACGCTATCTTCCATAAAATATAATGTTATTGCATTCTTGAGTTCACAAGATGTAAGCCAAGTCTCAAAGGACAGAAGAAGGAAATTGTAAGCACTAGACAAATTTGGATTCACCCAGTGGTCAAAGGCCAGTATGATCCTCTAATGAAAGGATTTGTCTTTGAGTCACCAGTGATTTGAGGGAATGAATCTGGGACTCACAGATTAGTTGTGAGTCACACAAAAAAGGCACTTAGCTTGGTGTCATCCCACATGACTGTGAGCAGAAACCAGTGACATTCTTCTCTGGAGGAAAGAATCTAAACTAAAGCCTTACATTCTGTACACATTAAAATCAGACAAATATGAGCTCATAATCAAAGTTCTCCAAACAAATAAGGAATACATGCCATTGTCGATAAGAGTCATAAGACATAAGAAAATTAAAAATAAAACAATAGATTTAAACACCAAAACCTTCACTATTAGACTTACCAACTTCAAGATATAAAATAACTGTGTATAAAAAATGGAACGACAAAAAATGGAATAACAAAATCAAGCAGGAGACTCTAGAAATGATATGACATATTTGGCAAAGGGCCTTATAGAACTTTAAGAGATGAAAAATACATAACTGTTGAGTTTTAAAACTTCATAGATGGGTTCTACAACAGAAGAGAGAATAGAAAACCAAATTTGAATTCTGAAGGAAATAGAATGCAGCATAGAAAGACAAGGAACTAAAAAACATGAAAGATAATTTAGATATGGAGATGATGAGAGAGAGTAAAGAAAAAGGAGAAATAAAGTACTGTACAACAAAAACAAGTGAGTCATGAGGGTAAAACTGAAAGTTAAAGGGTCTATAAATTTCTCAGGAGATGAGAAACTATATCCACTTCAGGCAATGTGGGCTGGTGGTAAAATAGAAGTAGAGACTATAACTCTCACCCAAATAGAGGAGATACAATAGAATATGGAAAACAAGTATAAATCAATAAATTTTAAAGGGAAATAACATAATAAAACTTGTGGAAAAAATAGAAGGAAAACATATAGATAGTGGGAGCAAAAGAAGGATATAAATAAAACAAATGTAAATGCAATAAATTCTCCAGTTAAATACAGATTGTTAAATTTGATGCGACAATGATAAATTTAGCTATATCTTGTTTACAAGACTTGTGAAAACTAAAAAACATGGAAAACTAGAAATTCAAAACAGAATAGAAGATATAAAGATATGCTAGGACAAAATCAATCAAAAATCAACCCAGGGTAGCTATAATAATATGAGATAAAACAGATGCGGAACAAAGCATCATTAGGAATTAAGTGGTTAATCCCCAATGGTATATAAGTTCAACTTATCATGAAGATATAGTTGTTATACTACACACGATGTCCTGTGAAGATAATATAGCCTCAACTAGGAAAGGAAGGAGGAGAAGGAAGTGGAGGAGAAGGAGAAGAAGGAGAAGACAAGAAGAAAAAGTCGGAGGAGGAGGAGGAGGAAGTACAAGAGAAGGAGGCAGAGGAAGAGGAGAGGTAGACATAATATATCATCATAGTGAAGAATTTCAACTTTCCTCTGAGACAAAGAATAACATATATCTAATAATAGAGTATTTGAAAAACAAATTAGCAAGTTTGATTTAATGGATACACATCGAACCCTATACCCAACAAGTGAAGAACACCTATTCTTCACAGGGACATGGGGAACATTAATAAGCAGTGAGCATGAACTAGGGTACTAATCAATCCTCAAATAATAGAACACTTGAAATAAGTATAAGAGACTGCTCTATTTTATTCTTGATGCTATTACAAATCCCAGGCAATAGAAATGCAGAGAATTTTCTTTGGCTTAGGTGTTATTTGTGTGCAGAAAGTCTGTAGGAAAGATGAAGACAATATGGGCTATCAGGAATAGGTACCGTTAAAGATGTTAATGATTAATTTTAATTTTATATTTTTAAAATAAGAAATGGATGAGAAGCTTTTTAAACTTTACAATGCTCTCTCTCTTAGATTCCTAAGTGTTTCTAGTCCCTTCAGTCCTTCTTGATTCTTTCAATTGTTCCTGCCTGTTGATGATTCCTCCTTCATTGGATCTCTGAAGTTCACCTTAGTTTCCTGGTTTTGATGGTGGCAGACGCACAGGTTTGAGGGGACAGAGGTTTAGGCAATTTGATTGACAGCCTTCTGTTGCACCATTCTCAACGTGCACATGTCATGCGTCTATGCTTGTCACGTATCTTCCAGTTGCAATTATTCTTCCTCCCCAGGGCTTTCTCCAATCTCATGCTAATATTGTTGCTCTTCTAGGAAGGATTTAATGGTGTGCTCATATAAACAAGCATTTTGGATCCTGAACCAAAGAGCCATTTACAAGTCTACTCTGAATGTGATCTGTTTTTCCATTCATTGTACTTTCTTCTGTGTATTTAACCAGTTTCTTTCATGAGTGTGGAATTCAGTAAGGACGTTCCACAGCTGGAGTCATGTTATTTTCTTTAGTTATAAATTCTAAGGCTTCAAGAGTGTCATCTGTTGCCACAGACATTCGAGTCAATAGCAAATTCATTTTAATAAAGTCATTGTATTGCATTTGAAGGAAATCATTTTGAGTATTTTCCCTAAGGATCGTTATCCCTCTATGCAGGTTTCAGTACAAGAACTACTAGTATGTTCTGTCCTTGGTTTTTGCCATTGAGGAAATCAACAGGGACCCTCATATATTGCCCAACATGTCTCTGGGATTTGATCTCTATAATGCCCTACCCAGTGAAAGGAGGACATTGGAGAGTTCCCTGATTTGGCTCTCAGGGTTGGGCAAGGACATCCCTAATTACGACTGCAGGAGAGAGAGTAAGTCTCTAGCGGTCCTTACAGGAACCACCTGGGCAATTTCTGCCCAGATTGGAACACTGCTAGAACTGTACAAATTTCCACAGGTAAGACTGCATGGGATGGGGAGAGATGAAACCACGTCTCCTTTGGTGCCATTCTCAGGGGCCTAAAAAGGAAGAGAGGAGGAGACTGGGTTTGTGCATCTCTCAAAGGATATGATCTCAAAGGATCCGTGTACAGGACCTCGATGGAGAATGACAGTTCCTTTCTTTGGAGTAGAGAGAAGTTTGAGGGGGAAGGAGACAAAGCAGTTTCCTGAAACTCTGGCTGATCTTATTTTATAGAAAGCTTTCAGGGAGTGCAAAATGATTAGAAAATGAAATGAGCAATTGTCCTCTTCTACCACTCCAGGTGTTGCTGAACAGCCTTCAGGACTGAGAGTGTGATTTTTGCCAATCCCCTTCCTAATATTACTTCCAGTTGTCTTTTCCTTTTAGCTTACCTATGGTCCTTTTGATCTTACCCTGAATGATGATAAGCAGTTTCCATCTCTCTATTAGATGGCCCCCAGGGACACATCTCTAGCCATTGGCATGGACTCTTTGCTGCTTCATTTGAGTTGGAGCTGGGTGGGGCTGGTCATCTCAGAAGACAAGAAAGGTGTTGTGTTTCTCTCAGACTTGAGAGGAGAGATGGACAGGAATGGAATCTGTGCAGCCTTTGTGGAAAAGATTCCTGTGACTGAAAGGTCATATTACTCAAGGACATGGCCATATGATTTGCAAGTAGAGGAAACAGAAGGGAATGTGGTTATCATTTCTGGTGATGCCAACTCTCTCATAAGCTTGAGCTTTTCTACTTGGGAGTATTTAGTGATATGGAAAGTCTGGGTCACGACATCAGAGTGGGATTTTATCCACAGTGAGAGAGATTTCATCCTTGACTCATTCCATGGGACTCTCATTTTTTCACACCACCATAGTGAGGTCCCTGGCTTTGAAAATTTTATCCAGATAGTTAACCCTTCCAAATATCCAGAAGACATTTACCTCACTATGTTGTGGTTTCCCTTTATTCCTTGCACGATTTCTGAGTCTTACTGTAAAACACTGGAGAATTGTCCACCTAATGCCTCCTTAGGATGGCTGCCTTGGCAGATGTTTGACACAAGCACGACTGAATGAAGTTACAGTATGTAAAATGTTGTGTATGCTGTGGCCTGGAACCTTCACAAGCTGCTTCTTCAACATGCAGAAATGCAGCCAATGCGAAGTGGGAAGGTCTGGTGTTTTGTCCCTGGCAGGTAAAGTCTCTTCGACTTAACAGAATGTATACTCGCAAAAGTGACTTTCTTATGGTTCCACAGGTGCTCAAACCAAGCAGTTAGGACTCTTTCTCCAAGAAAAGCACAAGAGTTTCTATACTTGTTTCACTCTCTAGGAGGTATATCTAGTCCTGAGTAGTAAGTCATCTACAAGAAGGTTCTAGTGGCAACGAGGAAGTGAGCTATGAGTCAATATCAATGCTTTGTGTTACAAAGGATCCCAACATCCTGCCTGCCTAACGTTTCAATAGGGAATATCCTGTCTTCTCCCATGAAGCTCCTCAATGACAAGAAGAGAACTTGTCCTTTATGTGCCTATCTGGTGCTGAACATCATAGTGAATACTTTACATAAATGATCTCATTTAATTCTGTAACAACTTTAGGTATTGCTAACATCATTTTGCAGATTGATGGTCTGGGAAAATTCAGAGAGTGCATGAGGGTGGCTAGATTGTACCTTGTACTCGAGATTTGTCTGAATCCTATCACCACTGATCATCTTGATATTCTTGTCTTTAGTCATTTTCTCTCGAAACTAACTGATATTTTAGAAACATTATGATATTTTAGTTCTCCATATGATTTCATTTGCTTTACTTCATTGGATACTTGTAATAAAGGTACACTATGAAGCAAAGATTACAGACAATGAAAGGCTGTCCCCAATTCAGGGTTTTTCTCTTTAACACCCGGGCCCACTTCACCACAGGATGATGTGTCTCTTTTAGCTGCACCCTTTTCTGAGGAACATAGAATTTAACAATCCTGCTGGTGACTCAGTGAATTTGGCTGATGAAGGAAAATCAGATTCAGAGTAAACCATTCTCAACTTTTGGAATTTTCCCGAAGGTCTTGGACTTAAGGTGAAAGTAGGAGAATATTCCCAACATGCTCCACGTGGTCAAGAATTGTCTTTATCTGAGGAGGTGATTGAGTGGGACACGGGAATTACTGAGGTGGGTTGAACCCAATCACAATTACTTACACTACACATGAATAACCAAAATCTTGTTGGGTTTTGTGCCCCCTCAGAGCTTCATAAAGGGCCACATATGGGAATTTAACAATTCACTTCCAACTGAAGTAATTTTTTCATTTACCACCAATCCAAGATGGAAGCAAGACCTTCATAAGCAAAAGATTGCAAGTTGCTGAAGGTTCAGAAGGTGGTTAGTAATTTTCAGGAATAATTTTTTAAAAAAAATTAAGTTATGTACATGATTTTTAGAGATAATGTTATTGCACACTTAGTACACTACAGTATAGTGTAAACATAACTTCTTTATACACTAGGAAATCAAAAAATTGGTGTGACTCACTTTATTGCAATATTTGATTTATTGCGGTGCTCTGGAAACAAACCCACAGTATTTCTGAGGTGTACCAGTGTTTTATATCATACAATAAGCATGGCGTCCAACCAATGAATTGGATTTAGATATTTCAAGATTAAGTTTGTTAAGGCCCAATACTCTAAACACTCTAGCTACTTGAAAATTAGGTAAAAGTCACAGCTGTTACCAAGTGTTATCTGATTTTCTCCAGACTCCACATTCTGTATGCAGTGAGAGTTGCAGTCCGGGATTCAGGAAGAGCCCTCAAGAGAGCAAGGCTGCC